>NC_056586.1:6090035-6189146 GCF_018340385.1 Cyprinus carpio
GTATTTTTATATCCTTTTATATTACATAATACACTTTTAATATGAAAACACATTATACTGCATTAAACTGACATTTGGGCAGTAGCCTAATGTTTTCCCAGAGCTTAAGCTTTGTCTGATAGTAACCTCATCAGTCTTCTGTAGCCAGAGGGAGACGGATTAGGTCATCTCTCTTTATATTTAGCATGCGTTTCACTGATGAACTATTAATATAGGCTGCTATAGCTACATTCCTCAAATGTACAACTCTAATGTGTTTTCATTAAACAATTAAGTGTATTTACAGGTTAAAATTGCTGCATGGAGTTCTATTTCAAAAATACCATGTTACAGTGATGTTATTTTATAATAACAATAGCAATAACATTGTCATTTGAAGGTACTCTAAAGTAGGAATATATTATGGAAAAAGTATTATACACCACAGATATGGTATGGCCAAGAAATGCCACGGGTTAAACCACTGTGCTTACAGTGATACAATGACATGAATAATTTATAGTTTATAAATATTACAAAATAGTATTCTATTATATACACTGGTGTTTAAAAGTTTGGGTCAGTGAGATTATTCTTTTCTTTTCTGTTTATAAAAAAGCCTGTATGCTCATCAAGGCTACATTCATAAAAAAAAAAAAAAAAAAAAAAAAAAAAAAAAAAAAAAAAAAAAAAAACAATACAGTCAAATATTATTACTATTTAAAGTAATGGCTTTATATTTTAATATACTTTAAAATAAAATGCGGTGGCAAAGCTGAATTTCATCAGCCATTTTTTTTCAAGCAAGGTTATTTTAAATTGATAAAAAAGTGATAGTAAAGACTTACAAAAGATATCCACTTTGTATAAATGCTGTTCATTTTAACTTTTCATTTAGCAAAGAATCCTGAAAAAAAGTGTCACAGGTTGCAGTCAATTAATCACAATATTAATGTTTATGTATATATATATATATATATATAAATAAGCATATATGATATAGCATATATATATATATAGATATCTTAAAATTGCAAAAAAAATAAAAAACATTACAAATCTTACTGATTCCAATTTTTTTAACATTAGTATATGTAATAGCATACTATTTTATAATATCTACAAACTACTAATTATATATCTCAGAATTCAGTAGTCATTTAAATTGTCTTCTTTAGTAACTTCTGATAAAAATCCCTGATGACTTCTGAACATCTCAATTTTGTCCTCAGGACAAACTCCTGGGATCTTTTCCCTCAAGGCTGCAGTGTGTTACACAAGCGCTCTGTCTTTCCTCCCTCAGAACACAAATGGACCTCCTGACCTCATGCTAGACCCTAGAACCGTGTGCGTGTCCATTGATGAACTGATGTCCAGTCACGTCGGCAGTCAGCAGACGCCGCTGTTACACGGACACCTGAAGAAAGTAGAGAACAATCTGACCGAAGCCCAGCGCTTTTCATATCTCCCCCGCAGACCCGCAGTCAACATTCAATTCAAAGATCTCTCGTACTCAGTTCCTGAAGGACCATGGTGGAGAAAAAAAGGTAACGTGTGACCTTCAAGCCTCAGTGCACTGTAAATGTATAAAAGTTAGAACCATTAAAGAATTACTATTCTGGTTTTACTATAGATTCCAAATGCATTCAGAGAGACCCTTCTGAATAAGAAGTGCACTTAATAGTGCTGAATGTGCACTTGTATTGTACTTAAAATCTTAAAATAAAAAGTGTAGTAATGAAATAAAATGCCGCTTAAGTGTACATAACAAGAGCACACTTTCATTACTGTTTCTTAACACACATAAGTACACTTTTAAAAAGTGCAGTTTGTAGTAATGTTAAATTAAAAGTTTTACTTTAAAATGCATTTTAAATTATAGTTTTAATACTATTTTGTAAAGAAGCACACTTCTTTAAAGCGTTTGATTTGTTGACTAACATACTGAAGAGAAAGTGAATATAAGTAAATGCAAGTACTGTATTTTACCTGCAGTGTGTTATTCAATAGCACATTTAAAGTTAATATTAAATAATATATAAAAAAAAATACTGAATTTAATTTTTTTTCTTTACAGATGTTACACATACTTAAAAGTTTCAATGGAATGACATTAAAGTATATTTTAGTTTAGACACCATAGATGGTTGTCAGTATATTCAGCAGTACACTTTTAATTATATTTCAAAAATAATACAAGTAATTATGAAATTACAAATAAATATGTACAAAAAATATTCCAAAGTTCAGCTAATATCATTTAAATTAAACTGAAACTATAATACATTGTCATTTATTTGCAATTAACATTCAATTGAGTGTCCAAAAACATCACATTTAGTTCAGTAAATAATATGTGCTTTCTTTAAATGGAAATGCAAACAGCAAATATATGTCTAGAAAGTAGCATACTACAAACTAATTCTAATGAAAAGGTCCATGTCTGCACTAATCAAACATCTTGCTGTACATTTTAAATTAATTTACTTCTAGGGGATTTGTTGGTTTCTATTGTAAATATTCTGGGAATTGGATTGGTTTCAGTGGGAATGGTTTGTTTTGTATACTGCTTGGCAAGGGAGTGCAAATGAATTGTTTAGTGATATAAAAAGTATGGATTTTGAAAAGAGTGTCTTTAGTCTTTGGCTCCAAATATGTCCTTTCCAATGGATGTTCTCCTGAAATGCCTCCATGCATATCTCAGAAGGGAATTCATTAATTAAGCACTATGGCTGACATAACAATCCAGCTGTCTCTTCTTACTTTTACCTTAGGGAGCAGGGCTTTACTGATGGGCAGTGATGTCTTCATTAGGCTCACCATCTGGATTATAATTAGATTTTTAAGTTTCTTGGACACAGCAAATTTTCAGCAGCAGCAGCTTTGTCAGTAAATCCTGAAGTGTCAAGCCTGAGCAGAATAATATAATATAATATAATATAATATAATATAATATAATATAATATAATATAATATAATATAATATAATATAATATAATCAAAAAATTATTATTATTATTATAAAGTTAAGATTGGTTTCTTGCTCTTTCATTGTATTTTGTATATCGTGAATAATTACAGTCTGAAATACAGTGCCAGTGCCTGAACTACAGAAGCAAGTTTCAGTGAAACTTCAGTGCCACACTCCAGTGTCGCTTCGTTTCATGAAATATACATTAGTCCAAGTCCCATAGCCAGCAGGCTCATTGTTCTGATGGCTCACTCACTGACTTTGGTTCAATCCTTTTAGATTGCCATCAGCTTTTTTCTGCCTTCTCCAAAAAGAACAGCATGCTCAACACACAGCCCTACCTTCATATCATGCATTCAGCATCAGAGACAGGCAGCAAATGCTCTGGACTGGCAAACAGCCGGGCATGGATAAAAAGATCTTGAATCATGATGATGTCACATAGTGGAAGTATGGAGCAGATGTGGACAGGTCCGATTTGATCCTGGTGTTTTGTGCCATTGCAGACTACAGCAGCGATCAAAGCTTTCAGAGCCTTGGGCGGAACACATAAACTGAAGCATTCATGCAGCTAATGTGCTGTTTCATTTGATACAGCTAACTAGGTTAACAAAAAGTATTGAATATGAATATATAATTTATGCATTGAAACATAATTATGAATATTAAATATAAGCTCTTTTATATGATAAAGTATCCAACTGCCGTAAGGGCATCACTGCAAACTGAAAGTTTAAATCTTCATGGAAACTAATCCTTCAGTTTCAGAGTGACTTAAAATGCAAAAGAGATACACTTTTAAAAAGTCCAATTCTTAAATAATGTCAAATAATCTAATTGATTAACAAATCAAAATAATGTTGCTTATTTTGATCTGTTGGCTAACATACTAAATGACCCGTGAAGTTCTTAAGATTATAATACATTTAAAGTTAATATATTTTAAATGTACAAAATTGCAAGTTTATCATTGCAAATGTGTATGTTTTAAATGTATTTAAATACATGTAACATAACATACAAGTTTATATATAGTGGTATTTTATAGTAAAATATAGTAAATTATACTATATGTATAGTTTAATGTACTTAAGTGAAAAATATAACTCCAATTTAACTAATTGCTTTTAAATTGATAGAAACTGAAACTATAATACAAATTAATTCAATTCAAAAAAAATACAATTCATTTTCCAAAAACACTTATTCAGTTCACACTTAAGTGTATTCCTTTAAAGTATATTACTTCCAAAATAAGTACTCTTTTTAAAATTATGCTAAATTGCTTTTTTCACAAGGGTGGTGATGTCATTCAAAGAAGAAAGTCAGTTCAGAGGTGGAAGTTATTACATTTTGAAGAAATATTTTAAAAAATCTATCCATTTGGAATTGAGTAGTAGCACTGCTTACAGCATACTAAGCAATATACTGTGTACCACATACTACTATAACATGAACTATGCAACAACAAAAATTTCACAGTAGTATGCTACATTGTTGCCACATGACTTTATTACATTTGTTACATGACTTCTTTATGTTCATGTTTAAGGAATGAACTCAGGAATGAAAACTAATTTGTGTTTTCAATCTTTGAATGCGTTCAGAAAAAAAAAAGGTTGTGGCTGATCACTTCATTTGAGACACTGGAAATGGAAGGTCGGGTTGAGTGAATTGTGGTTAACAAATATTCCATGCAGCGTGATTTGCTGGGCACTACACATTATGGCAGATGTAGTAGCACATTCAGGTATTTAACACATACTGAAGAAATAATAGTGTTAGTAGTATGCTGTTCTAAACATAGCATTTTATTTTATTTTTCTGTGGAATAATGTTCACAGATGCATCATTAATAGACTGATTGATTGCCATCCCAAAGAAGCACAAAAATCACTTTTACAGACTTTTAAATTTCAATGTTCCCTCCTGGAATGACCTACCATCTTTAAGAATCGGCTAAAAACACATCTCTTCCATCTTTATTTGACCCTCTAACTCAAGCACTTTCTATTCTAATTCTATTCTAAAAATAAAAAATAAAAAAAAAAGCTAACACTAGCTTTCTAATCTTTTTGTATTCTGTTTTCTTTTCATTTATTATACAATTAACAAAAGCAAAAAGACATCTAACACTAGCTTGCTCTATTATTTTTCTATTCCATCTGATTACTTTTTATTTATTATATTAAAAAAAAAAAAAAACCTTGCTACGTGTACTGCGTTAAGCTAACTGAGACTTGCTATAGCACTTGTACATCATTGCTCCTTTGTTGAATTTGATTGCTTCCATTGTCCTCATTTCTAAGTCACTTTGGATAAAAGCATCAGCTAAATGACTAAATGTAAATGTAATAGAAAAAGTGTTAGGAATGTACATAGGACCAAGTTTGTTTTCATGCTGATTTTAAGCAAGTCTGTCTGGCATGCTATCAACTGCTTTGTTTTACCAAAAAGCAATAGAGAGTGATGGGCACCTTCAGCTTGTGTATTATCACTTGACTACAATAGAAACCAGGCCTAACCCAGTCTAACAAATCTTTGTAATCCATACTTAGAGGAAAGAGAGAGTGAGCAAAGGCACTGCCAACAGCCCAGCTCCGCTCTCACAGCCGGTTACTATCAGTCAGTAAACTCCAGTAACCTCTGCTGAGAGCTGAGGGTGTACGCTGGAATAGGATGAAACCATCAGCTGTGCACTTGTAAAGATAAGGCTGCTTATGAGCAATGCTTGTGGAGGAGGCATGTTGTTCTGTCGCTAGGTAACTTGTCAGAATATCTTGGATGTAGATTGTTATTTTAGAAATGACTTCATTTTCTATCATTAATGGATTATTCATGTTAGACAGTACATTTTCCTGTCTTCATCATATATACATAGCGCATATTCCCAGGTTCTATATGCACTAACTTCTAAAGTGGAAAAAATTGGCACTTTATTAAGAAATGTTCCAATTATTCAATTTATTAATTTATTTCAGGGGTCTCCAAATTCAGTCCTGGAGGGCTGGTGTCCTGCAGAGTTTAGCTCCAACCCTAATTAAACACACCTGAACCAACTAATCAAGGTGTTAAATAGGCATACTAGAAACATCCAGGCAGGTGTGTTGAGGCAAGTTGGATCTAAACTCTGCAGGATACCGGCCCTCCAGGACTGAGTTTGGAGACCCCTGATTGAGTTATTTAAACAAAACATTTATTGAAACATTTAAAATTGTTTCAAACAAAACATTTATTTATTTATTTGTTTATTTACTTTTTGTAATAATGTACGTTTTATTTGTAATAATTTTTAAGTTTTTATTGATCAGTTTTGCTGAAAGTTTTTATGACAATGAATTTGTGATCTTTTCCAATATATGTTGAATTTTATGGATAATATATCCCTGGAGGCCAGTGCACAATACCCGGAAAGGGTCGACATGCAGTGACATTCACTTGAGCTCATTCATTATTTACTTTCTACCTGTTCATGTTTAGATGCACCGTATGACCCCGGCAGTATAAGAACATCAGTCTAAATGAGACGTGAATATCTTATTGTTTAAATATCTTGATTGCTATATCTAGATGTTGCCATTAAATTTCTAAAACTTAATTTCTTCCAAAATATTGGTCCCCCTTGAAAGTGTTATAATTTGAACACTCACATTATGGATTCATTACCAATGATTGTGTCATAAATATTTAATAGTGCAATCTGCAAGAGTGATCGATCTGTTTCAGGTGTAATTTCTGTGACCTGAAAAAGTTATCAGAACCTATCTATTAAAGTCATGTGACCACAACTTCATGGCTATTTAATGGTCATTTGGTCAGCACAGAGTGAAGTTTATTCTAATATATTCTAATTATAATTTTAAGCTTAGTATGTTTTCAATATTACATTTAAAGTTAATGTATTGTAAATGTACTAAATTGCAAACATTTACAATGTTGGAGGTAAAGCATTACAAGTTACGTGAATTACGTAATCAGATTACCTTTTCAGGGAACTACTAAAGTAACGTAAACTCAGAATATGACACAAACATGCAATAATTAAATATGTTAAATGACACATAAGTATTTGATCCCATTAAGTTTTTAATCACATTTTATTAACCAATGTCTTTGCTGCTGACCTTCGATGATCTAATTCAACCCGACGAATAAGCATAAATTATAACACTTTATTTTAAGGATCAATTCGCAATTTTAACTAGTTGCTTATTAGCATGCTTCTGTTATGGATGGTGTGACAACAGAATAGGGGATCCAAATGCAAGGGTGTAGTCAAATTAAGCAGTGTCAAACACCAGCAAAACAATAATATCCCAAGGCAAACAAGAGTAATCCAAAGAACAGACGATGGTCAGGGCAGGCAGCAAACGGACAGAAACCAGGGAACAATCCAAAGTCAAAAACACAAGGGCAAAACGAACAGGAATCAAGGAAAGGCTTAGAAATTTTAGCTAACAGCAAAACAAGACTCAGCCATGAGTGTGTGATGATCAATGATCAATTCAAGTTGAATAGTGGGAAACAGGTGTGCAGGCAGTCAGTTTCAGGGCAGAGGATTATGGGAAATGGAGTCCGGGGTGAAAAGGTGATGGAGACCTCTAGTGGTGAGTGGGAAGAACAGCAGGGATTGGATTCATGACAGATAATTAGTACTTATTAGACAGATATTAATGCCTTATTCTGCATGAATATATTTTAGATCCCTTAATCAACCCCATACCTAAAGTTAACAATTACCTTATTAACTATTGATAAGCAACAAATTAGGAGTTTATTGAGGGGAAACTCTTAGTTAAAAGTGAATATGTGTTCCCTAATCTAAAGTACTACCGCAAAAATTACTTTAGTTAAAAATCACATTTGTTTCATTGCTGAAGTAAGAGTGTTGAACTTTCTTCTCATGCATCCTATTCTTCTGCAATACGGAATGGCAGCACAGCTGAAAGGTTTGTTTGAGCTGCACCCTTTACTCATTTCACTTTGGTGTGAAAGCACTTTTACATTTACCAAAAATATAACTTTTTTTATATATTAAAACTAAACAAGAAATAAATTTCCACAACATAAATAGTAACTCAAAAGAAATTCAATGCATTACTTTCCATAAAAAGTAACTAAGTAATGCAGTTACTTTTTAAGGAGTAACGCAATACTGTAATGCATTACTTTTAAAAGTAACTTTCCCCAGCATTGATCTTTACAAATGTGTAAAAATGTGTAATCACAAATATATTTAAATGATACACAATTTTCATTACAAATGACATTAAATAATAATTTAGTTTACCATAAATACTTGTCAGTACATTCGGCAGTACGCTTTAACCATATTTCAAAGACTTCGGTCAAAAACATTACTGAGTTCAGCTGATTGCATTTAATGTCAATTTAAGTTACAATACATTTTCATTTAATTGCAACTGACATGCAATTTAGTGTCTAAAAAATTACATTCATTTCAAAATGAAGTATTTTCTTTTAAAGTATATTAGTGTACAGTATGCTGAAGTTTGAAGCTTTATGCTGTGTACTTTGCCAAGCCTAAAAACAAAATTTTTCACAATGTTTGTGTGGGTCGGGCTTTTTATCGCAAAGGCCTTAAAGAACCTTGCTCAGCCTTGAGTAACCTCCTGTATGAGTGAAAATGTCACAGAAAATTATGTCTATGCCCAGCCTACTGAAGCAAGTAAAAGACCAAAGTGAACTCTGTGGTCCTTCTCCTCTGGTATTTTTACCCCAGCTGATCCCTCGTGTTGTAGTAGATGTTGTGCTGTAAGAGCTCCATGGGACAAAGCAAAGTGGACTAATAGCTTGATGGCTCCATTACCCAGTGAGATCTCCTTCATAGGTCAAAAGACCAAAATAGCGGCCTGTGACAATGGCATGGAAGCGATATTGTTTTGAATTTCACATTTGATCGGTCTTCAAATGAAGCAGTGAATGAGGTACCCAAGCTCTTTCTCACCCCACCCCTACCAAACCTTTCTTCACTGAGCTGTAACAAGTAGATAAGAAGTTACTATAAATAATTATATGATAAATTGTAGCCAAGACATCTAGGCACGATTCAGCTATGACAAGCTGGTTGCATGAGAAGCAACTCACTCACCATACGCATCATTCTCTACTCGTATTTTCAAGTTTAAGGCATTTATATGAAGCATAGACTTTATTCAAAGCGGAAAAAAGATAAATGTATTACTGCAAAATTTGCAATTCCCAATCTTCTAGAAGACATGATGTAAAGTAACAACTCTTAAGGGCTAACATGACTGGTATGATTGTGATTTAGTGGAGAACAATGTGAGTGGAGGTCGGTGGCTCAACACAGAATATTTTGTGTTTTAAATCTGTCAGTCATATTGCTTCTTCAGTGGACACAAGCCATAAAAGATTTTAGACTGTAGGAGTCAAACCAAATTTGACACAGTCAGAACTTCGTCTGAGGCTAAGATTTATTGCAAAGACTATTAATTTGCTGTTGGTGAACATATCACACTAGGCGATCATAGACTCACAATTGTATGACAATAGAAATCCATTACAATCCCAGAAATTTGTGTTAATTGGCAAAATCTTGGTCAAAATCATACAATGGTACTTTAATATATACATTGATATATTCATGCAATCTTGGTATTTAGCTTAGCTATGGTGTTAACATGATGCGTGATATATTCATGCACCTTGGTATTTAGCTATGGTGTTAACATGATGCGTTGTTTTTTGTTTGTTTGTTTGTTTTTTGGTAATAGTGTAAACAATAAATTTAGCATGGCACTAATTTTTTTTTTTTTTGGACACGGGATCATGATATTTTGACAAGTACCATGCACTCTATGTGAATTTTAATACCATAGTATTATTATTATTATTTTTAATATAATAGAATTAAAATCTGATAACGTGACCATAGCATAGTACCGCAATAGGTCTTCATTGTGGAAAATGTGTACACTAATATGTCTAAAGTAAACCATAGCCAAATCTAGAAATCCCATGGTACTTATTTGTTTGTGTAGCCAGTATGATCTGGTTCTGTTGTATTTGTGTTTTTTTGTAATATGGTGTTTTTATACATTTTATACTTTGCTGTTAATGATGTGCACCCAGCTTTCAGATAATTGCAGTAAACTGTAAAACTATTTGCACTTCAATCCAGTTTGTCCTCTTAAATCATAACAAAGCTCGGTTATATTCATTGTTGTACCTTTGCTGTCATAATCATGCACCAGTGGAAGGCTATATGTAAAATAAACTTAAATGTTAAGTACATTGCTCTAAATTATTTGGTTGTGTAAGATGTGAATATGTTAAGGCACTTCATTTGACTACTGGTCAAACCTAGATCTAATAGGGATGTGACGAGATCTCATGTGTCCCACGAGATCAGGCTGTTCTCCTGAGAACGTGACGATATCCTCGCAAAAGAATTTGAAGTTTACATTAGAGCTGCACAGTTAATCGTTTAAAGATCGCAATCTCAATTCAAACATCCACGCGATCTTATCCCTGAATGACAACGATTCAGCTATGCCTATTATGACTGTTTCACATCGCGAATGTCAGAGGAGCACGAGAAGCACGTTTTGTCGCTGCCCATGTTAATGAATCATTCAGGCTGCTGCTGATCCAGAAACAGCAACACAAAAAGTATTTTCAACCACACATCATTATTTCTGTTACAGACATTTAATTAACATCAGTACTGGAATAAAAGTTTGGGTACAAACACTTATTCTCTACAGTTGTGTTCAAAATGAATGTATCACGTGTATGTATTGTAACGCTTATACTCTTCCTCCATGAGGTCGCGACAACTGCCCATTTAAAAAGAGTATTTGTCATTGAATCATTCATTCAGGAGATTCCAATAGTGAAAAAAGTCTTTATGAATTGAGACACTGACTCCTTCATTTATTTATTTTTATTTTGTTCAAATTAATACATTTTTTAAATACTGGTAAATTATTTTATTTTGTTTAGTTTTCTAATCTTTTTTCTTCAGAATTGTGAGATAATCATGATCTCCAATTTATCCAGAATCGTGCAGCTCTAGTTTACATGTTGTTCATTGCTGCATATAATAGATACATTATATTATGTAGATTTATAATAGAAATTTAATTTCATAAAACACAAGTTGATTTCAAAATGCGTCTACATTGTTTGTGTTTTTCAAGTTGAATAAAATACTATTTTTCCCTATATATTTAGTCATTGAGGATTTCTTTAAAAAAGTATAAAATCTGGTCTTGTCTTGTTCTCGTGAAACCAGTCTCGTATCATGGGATAAGTGTCTCGTCACACGCCTAACATCTAACCCCATGTCATGGGAATTTGTGTTTGCCAAGCGATTTGAATGTTGTTGTGGGGCATTTATACATACATATCCCTCATCTGATTAAACCCAGTGCAACATGAGTACAGTAAAAGAGTATCAGAGAGTAGTTTTCTTAAAAAATAAATAATGAAACCGTGATGTAATACCACAGAATGAGGTTCTATAACATTTTTGTTTCAGTTTCTTCATCACACACACTTGATATTGACTCATAGTAACCCTGTTGTCCCTCATGGCCTGGAATAGCTCTCTCTTCTGTCACATGGAGCACACCAGGTGCACTAAGCAAAATCATCCTGCCATTATTTGCAAATCAATTGGCTTCACCTAGAGACCGCACCACGGTGTGATGCACCTTTCTGTTGTTTTGGGGTTGCTATAGTGCACAAATTAGAGGGAGAAGCCCTGGTATCCTGCCCTTAAAAGAGAACAGAAAAGGTCAGATGTATTTGTGTATTGCTCTGACGGATTGTAAGCACAATCCAATTAAGCTGGCAAGCACTGCAATCAACTGGATTAGCATCTCAGCCTCAGCTACTGGATAAATAACAGGTTATAATCGGTCATCCTGTGGCTGTCCTCTTTTCACTGCATAAAAGCATGAGTTATCATGGTAACACTTTAGATTAGGGAACGCTATTCACTATTAACTAGTTGCTTATAATAGATATATTATATTATGGGAAGGCGGGCCTAGACGTTAGAGAGTTTAACTCCTTCCCTAAGGTTGTGAGTTCGAGTCTCCGGCCGCAATACCACCACTGAGGTGCCCTTGAGCAAGGCACTGCCCACTGATCCAGGTGTGTGTTCACTGCTGTGTGTGCGCACTTTGGATGGGTTAAAAGCAGAGCACGAATTCTGAGTATGGGTCACCATACTTGGCTGTATGTCACGTCACTTTCACTTTCACTTATTAGCATGTATATTACTTGCATGACCATATTCTAGATCCCTTAACCCTACCCCGTACCTAAAATACAACAACTACGACAACAACTAGCTTACTTACTATCAATATGCAGCAAATTATGAGATTATTGAAGGGAAAAATTTTAGTTAATAGGGTTACTGTTATCATTTCTTAAAGGTGACATATTATGAAAATCTGACTTTTCCAGGTTTAAAGTGTTATAATAAGGTCCCCGGTGCATCTTCCAACCAAGGAAACGAGAAATAGGTTAACCCAGTAACTTTTAATAAGCCTTTTTCTGCAAGCATCTGAGAAAACGAGTGCATCAGAATATGCTACCTTGGTGACGTGGCAAAGGGACCTCATTATAATATTACCACTCCTTTTGATTTTGCAAGCGACAACCGTGTACCAGCTCTAAAGCCATGGTGAAAATTTAGCAAAACATGTTAACTGCTAACAGATTTATTGATTTATTTACTGTATATTGCTGCTGCCACACAGATCTAAAACCTTCACAGACATAAGCGACTGTTTTTGTAACTCATGTGTGTTTTTAACATAAACTTGTGTGTGAATGAGAACTTAGTTTAGTACTCACTTGCTGTGACAGCCACTTTCTGTCCATGTGCTTCAGATGTGTGTACTCAGAAAACCCTATATCAGATGTTTAAATTAATATTGTTTAAAATGCATAATTTCATTGTGATAAACATGATAATCAGAACCAAAACAGATGTTTTTAGCAGGTCCGAACTGTAATGACTCAGCTATATTCCAGAAAAGGGGGCGGGGATTAGCAGCTCATTTGCATTTAAAAAGACAGACACGAAAAACAGCTTGTTTCAAGTTTATTTGTATAGCGCTTTTTACGATACAAATCATTGCAAAGCAACTTTACAGAAAATTAAGTTTCTACAATATTTAGTAGTAGCTTATCAGTGGTGACTTGTTTCTGCTTCCACTCAAAATAGGCATTTTCAAAATGATACAATAAATGATCTGTGGGGTATTTTGAGCTGAAACTTTACAGACACATTCCGGGGACACCAGAGACTTATATTACATAATGTAAATGGGGGCATAATATGTTACCTTTAACTGTCACCTTTAACCTTTAACTGTCCTATAGTTCCTTATATACTGAGCAAGAAAGGCTATCATTTAAATTGCTATTAAATGCAGTTAGCTGAAATTTAGAATCCTGTTGACCCACTTAATTAGGACTTAAGGACATTTTTATGTTTCATTATTAAGCATTAAGCATTTATGTAAAAAAAAAAAAATACTTAAATTTCAGTATATATATATATATATATATATATATATATATATATATATATATATATATATATATATTACTGCACCCAGTAGTTGTAGCAGGTAGGTTCCAACTTCAAAATTAAATAGCCAGTCACCAGTTGGCAAAGTCAATGCATTTACAGCGGTCTTTATGTCAGGTTTTGCTCTCAGTGTGAATGTAAAAAATGGAAACATTTATTTGCTGTACATTGTATGTGTGCATTGGCTGGGCGAAAATATACAAAACATGTATATAACCCAAGTCATGTTAGATTGTATTGCTGAAATAGATTATAAAATGTGAGTTTTGCAAGTAGTTTCTTCCCCTATTTTAATACAAACTGAACTTGCATGACTAAATATAGCTGCCAAGATTTTCAAGACAGCCGGCAAGTGAACTGACTTTCCTGGAAACAGGTCTTTAGTTTATGTAACTTTAGGATTTTGAGTTTTCAAGCAATAATTTTGCATGTTAGATTCAAACATTCAGTTCGAAACTGTATTTTTAATTATTTTATGTGAATCTCAGAATTTCATGTTTTGTTTGGGATAAGTTTGCACACTTTAGTTTCATTATTAATTTCGTATAGTAAATTTGTGTTAAAAGTTATTACATTTTTTCCCATTGTATTCCCAAGTAATGTGACTGCATAACCTGATATTCAGTAGAAATGCATTTGGACACTTTATTGATGTCAAACTCAGTGGCATATATTCATCTTGTTGTCTAATGCAACAAAAAATTCTGTTGAACCAATGGACTAATGAAGTTCATACATTTTAAATAGCCCTTAAGTATTCAAATACTCTTTGAGGCTAGTGTACATTAGCCATGAACCTAAAACAAGTTCAGCTGCTTACAAATCTGCACACAAAGCTGTCATAAGGTGAAGAATGCATTATACATCTTGACAAAAGAAAATTGATGGATATTGGAGAAAGCGTTATAGCATCAGCTCTTTATGCTCTGAAAGTTAGATACAAAAAGCTCAGATAAAGGTAAGAACAGGGTTTATCTAAAGATACGCACACCCGCAAACAGATTCACTCACCTAGAAAATTTCAGAAACCCAATGGCGAACAAATAAATTCCCCTTTTCACCTCCAATCACAGACCAACCATTATGTAAGTAGGAGAATTTGAATGGGACTTTGGCAGGTACATTATGCAATTGTGCAGGACGGCTCAGGTTGCTCATTGTGTTTATTGTCCCGACTGTGGAAGGTTTCTCACAGGGGCTCCTCTTTTTCTTTTGCACCCTGTATCAGGTTACAAGACCCTTCTGAAAGGGATCTCTGGGAACTTCACCAGCGGTGCTTTGGTGGCCGTCATGGGACCCTCTGGGGCCGGGAAGTCTACCTTAATGAACATTCTAGCAGGTTATAGGTTAGTATGACCATAAAAATATGACCATAAAATACTGCATCAAACATCAAGCATACAGCGCTAACTATTTTACATTTTTGTGTGAATTGGTGGGAAATTTGTAGGGCTGCCCTCCACAAAAGATGTTTCTGGTCGACTAGTGGTCGTTCATTTTAAGCATTAATCGACTATTAGTCACACTTTTATTAATAAACCACATAAATTATAATAACGAGCCTTTAATTGCCTACATAGCCTAATAAGCGTTCAAGTGCATGCAAAAAAAACTTGCCACAGTGCTCCGGCAAATATAATAATTATGAATGTGTAAGGGAAAAACAGCAAGTAAACTGCATTAACGTTTTAATAATTTATGAAGAGATGAAAGAGATGAAGTCGGTGACACTCGTCATCTCCACAGTAGTGGATGTACCTGTATGCATGTTTCATATGCATTACATAATCTGAGAATATTTGTTTTCCAATTGAATTGGTTCAATTAAAAGTTTCACTCCCTATAGATATATTTTTCATGTCTGTAATTAGTCAAGAATACATGGAGTTTCGAAGTTTTGAGTTTCAAAGATTGCTCAAGTTCACAGTGTACGAGACAGCAGGAAGCGCATCCTGTTTGCTTTCATTATTTTACAAAAGCACAATGTTTCGTTGTTATTCTGAGTGCACACGAATAAACGTAGAGTCTTTGATGCATTACTCTTATCTGTATGACCAAAAATTTATTTTAAGAGCAAATGATCGCAGCCCAAGCGCGCTACTGTTCAGCTTCCACACTCCGCACAAACACGTGAACTGCACACTTTTTTCTAGGCTAAAATTAGATTGAGCTGCCATGTAAAGTTGCTACTACTACATACATATTTCAGATGATAAGCCATATTTGAGGTCGATGAATGTTAGGTGAGTGTATGGATGTCCTGCCTGATGTACTACAGTATATTACCACATAGACCAGCCATTAACGATTTGTCCGTCACGGACTGCGTGATTTCGCCACTTGGTATGGATTTTTTTTTCTGCGACTAATAACATTTTGGTTGACCAAGCCTCTTCTCAACGACTAACGGTTCTTCGACTATTAGGGGGCAGCCCTAGAAATTTGTTATACGATGAAGGCCCACCTCTAAAAATAACTGTCTGTGGGGCACATAATTTGTCATCAGTTACAAAAAGGTACATTTGTTACGAGTTGCCATTTGAGTTTGACGACACATCCAGCACTGCCATCATACATTATTTATGTAAATATATATATATATATATATATATATATATATATCTATATATATATATATATATATATATATATTTTTTTTTTTTTTTTTTTTTTTTTTTTTTTTTATGGACGCTTTTTATGCAAAGCACTTTACAAATGAAGACTGCCTGAAGCAATCTGTCAAAAAGATGCAACTGCAGATTTAGGCAGGAGATTTAGCAGTTACTTTTAATATTATACTTCTAGCAATGCCTTCTATATATCGTTGAAGTTGAATGAATATAGCAATGAAACGTGTGGGATATCATCATCATTTATCAGGAAATAGTGATCATAAATTTGATAATGTTTCAAAAGAAAGTATATCCGAAGATCTGTTTTTCACGCAGGGAAACAGGCATGAAGGGGGAGATACTGATAAACGGGCAGCCCAGAGATCTGCGATCTTTCAGGAAAGTGTCCTGCTACATCATGCAGGATGACATGTTACTGCCACACCTCACCGTACAGGAAGCCATGATGGTACGTGCCTGCAGAAATGATATCACTGGGCTGCATTAGTGTCACTCAGCAGTTGCTGTAATGAAGAACACAACGATAGAGTATCCAGGAAACAGTCTTTTAATAGATAAAGCCAACAGAAACAGACGAAAAGAACTGAAGAGTAGGGAACCACACTGATGAGATCAGACACTGAACAAAGAGAACCAACTGGTTAAATACACAAACTGAAGTAATCAACTAGAACTGAAACAGGTGCATGATAAATTTAGGAAACATGGAAATCACTAAAGACCAGGAACACAGGCAAAATGGGAACAGGGAAAACCAAAACATAATGAAACAGACAGAGATTGTTACAGTAGCTCCCTCTGCATCAATCAATACAGTTAAGCATACTTCTTTTCACAATGGTACACTGTAAAAAAATAAGTGTAATTTTAACTGTAAAATTTTGTAAAAACACACACAAAATCACATAAAAACACACACACAAACTAATTACACACACACAAAACTGTTAATAGGTTAACAATAAGTTCCCGTACTATATACAGTACAGGGAAAAACTGTAAAAGATCTAACCAGACATTTCATGTAATTTTACAGTAAAATACTGTTAATTGTACAGTTCTTAGTAGTAAAAAAAGAACAAATCAGTGTATAATTTACAGTCAAAAACTGTAAATGGATATTCCCAGAATTCCCTGCGTGACACTCCACATTTGAAAGTATTTTGTTTAAATAATTTTTGTTATTTTAGTTTTTGTTATCAGTTATGTACATTTGGGCTTTATGTTACATCTTCTGTTGTTTAATGAAAGTTTATTGCATTATTGAAGTATCGTGTGTTACCATGATGGTGTTTTGTGTTTGCATGAATGACTCTGTGCACCTTCTATATGTGAGTATATACTTCTGCTTGTGGTGGAGCTACTTGTGATGAGCTTTGATTCTTCATGTGGCTTTCTCTTTTATCACCTGTGTTATTATGGCGGTTGTCAGTATGTTAAAGGTACAAAACAGATTTTAATTGCAGTGTGCGCTATTGAATTAATGGTTTACATTCAAATTTTCTTGTTCGTAAATTAAAGTTTTATATTATATATATACTGCTTTTGGACAAAAATGTGTTTACAGTTTTTCTGTATTTTTTACAAAAATATTCTGGCAACCACAGCTGGCAAAATTATTTTGTAAAAACTATAGATTTTTTTTTTTTTGTTTGTTTGTTTTTTTTTACAGTGTAGGTACTGTAAGGGTCAAAAAATTGCAAGGAAACATTTTTCCCTCGCAAATGTTATTGTGTAAAAGTATGAGTATTCGCTACAAATAACCCTAATTGGTTAAAATGATTTACTTTATAGCCCTTGTTGCATATATGCTCTGTATATGCTTTATATTTAGCCAAGAAAAACACATTATTAATAGCAAGCACACTACCTCATCATGGTAACAGAAAACATATAATCAGCTCTGACTGCTAGTTTCACTGGAATACATCTCATGTAATTGCAGTTGCTTTGTTGTTGAGTTCATGCAAATCCCTCGGTTAGCTTTAGTTGTACTGCTAATGCTCATCATGATCTAAATCGCTCACTCTCCCTGCTCAGGTATCAGCTAATCTCAAACTCCAGGAAAAGGATGAAGGCAGACGTGAAATGGTAAGTGTGAAGTTTCCCAACCGGTTATGTATGAACGGCCTAATCTTTGAGACCTTTGGTAAAAGTCAGCTGGGGGTGCTTTAAACATTACTTGACCTACATCTCCTAACAGTAAACATACACCAGCAAATCAACATATTAGAATGATTTCTGAAGGATCATGTGACACTGAAGACTGGAGTAAAATTCAGCTTTGCATCACAGGGATAAATTACATTTTAAAATGCACTGAAATATAAAAGAGTTATTTTAAATAGTAATAATATTAAAAATTTTGTAATGTATTTTTAATAAAAAAAATTCAGCCTCCATGAGCATTAAAGATTTTTTTTTTCAAAAATGCTAAATTGTACCAACCACAAACGTTTGAACGGTATTGTAGAAATGTAATGGCATACGCTGTCCTTATTCCACTGCATAATGATGCACACATGCTGTTGTTGTAGGTTCGGGAAATCCTGACCGCTCTCGGTTTGTTAGAATGTGCCAAAACACGCACATCCAACCTGTCTGGGGGCCAGAGGAAGCGTTTGGCCATCGCCTTGGAGCTTGTCAATAACCCACCCGTCATGTTTTTTGATGAGCCCACAAGGTGAGCCTCCTCCGTACTTAAGAACAATAGTATAGAATTTACTTTGAAACAATTTTCACTCAGAAACTGCTAGTGAATATCACAAAAAACAACACAAAAAACAATAATATCATCTTTTATTTCTTATTTTTTTTTTAAAGCAGAAAGACTGAAACTTTAGTTTCTTATAAAACATTCCAATAAACTTTGTATTATTTCCTTTTTTTTTTTTTTTTTTTTTTTTTTTTTAATTTTTGTTACAGTGCATGTGAACTTTATGAAATGCATGGCTGTAAAGGTGATGATACACTGGGCAACTATTTGAGCAATGTTGCTGGGCAATGTTGCCATCAACGGGCAACCAGGTGAGACACAGGTACCATGACAGATCTAAAGTATCCAGATCTTCAGAAAGTTCCCTAGCAACATTGCTCAAACAGTTGCCCGGTGTATCATCAACTTAAGTGACGTTCCTGATTCAAATATATCTCTTGTGAAAAGCTGTTACCTCTTTTCTCTCTGAAGTGGGCTGGACAGCTCCTCCTGCTTCCAGGTGGTCTCTCTGATGAAGGCTCTTGCTCAGGGTGGTCGAACAGTCATATGCACAATTCACCAGCCCAGCGCTAAAGTGTTTGAACTCTTCGATAAGGTGAGCATTGTTTTATATGCATGCTTTAATGCAAAATGCTGCCTCTCACACCTCATTCTTGGTGTTTTTTTTTTTTTTTTCAGCTGTATGTCCTCAGTCAAGGCCAGTGTATTTACCGAGGAAGAGTTTCAAGCTTAATCCCGTATCTCAGAGAACTGGGACTCAACTGTCCCACCTATCACAACCCCGCAGACTTCAGTAAGAAAATACCTCTGTCAGTACACAGAGGTCCAAATGTAACAAAGCACAAAGCACCAAATGCAAATAAATAAATTAATAAATTAATTATTTAAATAATTTTAGGAATTACATGACCCTTAATTTTATAAGATACAAAAGGGAATCAAATCAGAAATAATTTAAATCAGTTATTTAATTGTTTATTCTTGCTTCCTTGCATATTTGCAGTCAAGTAAGTCTTTAAAGACTTCATAAAAGTTTTGAGTCAGTAAGATTTGTTAATGTTTTTGAAAAAAGTCTCTTATATTCACTAAGGCAGCATTTATTTGACTAAAAATAGTAAAATCAGTGATATCGTGAAATAATACAATTTAAAATAACTGTTTTCTATAAGAATATATTTTAAAATGTAATTTATTTCTGGAATCAAAGCTGAATTTTCAGCATCATTACTCCAGCCTTCAGTGTCACATGATCCTTCAGAAATAACTCTAATATTCTGATTATTATCAGTGTTGAAAACAGCATAATGTTTACAGGCACGGATATATATTTCATGCCTGTTAGAGTATGACCAGTTCACTCGCCACTGACCGGTGCAAAATGTTATTTTTGGATGCTATCTATACATGAATAAATAATCTACTGAGAATTGTAGCGAGAGTAAAAATAATACACATCTAAATTCTCAGTACACTACAGATGTTTTATTTCCGTAGTCTCAATGCATCAGTTTTTTGAGCTAGTCGGAAAGTGTTTTTATTCTTTTCTCCAGTAATGGAGGTGGCCTCTGGTGAATACGGTGACCAGACAGCTTGGCTGGTGAAGGCCGTTCAGGAGTGCAAGTGTGAGAAAGACTACAAAAGTGAAACGAATGGTAACGGGGTCCAAAATCCCTTTCTGTGGCACAGACCATCCGACGAGGTATGTTTGTAGAATTACATAAAGCCTTTATGTAACATGATATAATGGGTGTTATGTTGTATGAGAGCTGTAGTATCTCTATACAATACTCTTTTAGAAGTAAAATAATAATAATTAATAAAAATAACAGCTTGTCACTGGTGCAATACCTTCAAAGGAACACATTTGTACCTTCTGTACCCCTAACGGGTTCATAAAAGTACCATAAAGAGTACATATTATTAACTTAAGGGTACATATTACTACTCTTAAGTACTAATATTCATGCTTTAGTGGTAAAGAAAGTACTAAAGTATTAACTTATTTTCTTTAGGACTCCTCATCATCAGAGGGTTGCCATAGTTTTTCTGCCAGCTGCCTGACGCAGTTTTGCGTCCTTTTCAAAAGAACTTTTCTTAGCATCCTGAGAGATTCGGTAAGCAGCACTGCCACCTGGTGGGGAGGTTTAGTAACACACACAGCAGAGCCAAATTTGCCATAATGAGCATCATTATGGCATTATGCAATAAAAAACATAATGAACCTAATTAATTTTTAATATTAGTAGCGAGGTCATGGATTTAAATATACTGAAAATTACAAATTTCAAAGATATTTAATATATTTCTTATTTTTTCCACCATGATCAGTAAAAATATTATTAAACAAAATGAATTATGTAGAAATGGAACATGTTGTCAAAGGATTAATCGCACCTAAAATAAAAGTTTTTGTCTATATAATATGTGTGTGTACTGTGTATATTTATTATGTATATATAAATACACACATACATGTTTATATTTAAGAAAATGATGTTATGTTTACATATTATGTAAACAAAATTTTTATTTTGAATGTGATTAATCACGATTAATCATTTGACAGCACTTTTAAATGTTCATGATATGTTAAAACTTTAACTGAAATTACATATTAGAATATGCATATATAGCATTATTTTAGCAGAATATCATTATATTTAAACTTCACTTAAATTCAAATTATAATTAAAAGAAATGCTGTTTGCTCCCTAAATTCTTATTATTTTTTAAATTCAGTAACTAAGCTGCAATTCAGAAACCATTCTCAATTCTGATGGACACATGAAAGTGGGTAAACATGAGTTTGATTTGAAAATGATTTTTCTTCTTTTAGGTGTTGACTCACTTGCGCATCATGTCTCATCTTGGGATTGGAATTCTGATCGGTCTTTTATACTTGGGCATTGGCAACGAGGCCAAGAAAGTCCTTAGCAATTCCGGGTTCCTGTTCTTTACAATGTTGTTCCTCATGTTTGCAGCTTTGATGCCCACCGTCCTCACCTGTGAGTCTGTAAAAATGTCTGTTATATTCTTTATAAAAAGAAAGAGTTTGACGCACACTTTCAATAACTTGATAATAACTTGCTATCCTTGCTCATCTGTTCTTTCTGATTGTTATTATAGTTCCTCTTGAGATGGGCGTCTTTTTGAGAGAACATCTAAATTACTGGTACAGCCTGAAGGCATACTACTTGGCCAAAACAATGGCGGACATCCCATTTCAGGTAACATTGAACAAAAGAAAATGTGGTTTCCTCCTGAAAGGCAGCTTGCTTGGTTGTTGTGCTCAACAAGATGATTCCCTAAGTGGATAAGAATAAGATTTACAGTGGGGTTTCCTCAGAGTACAAACACATAACAGGTTAAAAATGGATCAAAAAGCCGAAAAGGGGGGATACTAAGATGGTTATGCCATAAATATGTTATTGGAGCTTGAAGTGGATTTGCTTTTCAGGTCAAATCACTGTTCGCCCAGTTTAGACAAATCCTGCAGTAACATTACATAAGTGGACTTTGGTCAGAATCAGTAATATCCTCTAGTGTCTCTTCAAGAAATATTCTCCAGTTAGGTTAAAAAAAAATCCTGAAAAAAAGAAATAAAAAGATTGATTGATTGAAGACAACTTATAAGTAATAAATTCCAAGGTCATTAATCAAATAAGCAAATTTGGAACACTGACTGTTGAGGACAAAGAGTCAGATTGTCAGTCTTCTCTCTAAAACATATACTTCAAATTACTTTCAGAAATGGATAGATCTGAGCAATCTTTTCTTCCTCACAGATTGTGTTCCCAGTGGCCTACTGCAGTATAGTGTACTGGATGACATCTCAACCTTCAGATGCAGTCCGTTTCATACTTTTCCTGGCTTTAGGGACACTCACGTCACTGGTTGCACAGTCATTGGGACTGCTGATAGGAGCGGCATCCACATCATTACAAGTAAATACCTCAAAACATTTGTCTCATTCTGTATTGTTCTGTCATATACAGTACAGGTCAAAAGTTTGGAAACATTACTATTTTTAATGTTTTTGAAAGAAGTCTCTTCTGCTCATCAAGCCTGCATTTATTTGATCAAAAATACAGAAAAAAAAAAAAACAGTAATATTGTGAAATATTATTACAACTTAAAATAATAGTTTTCTATTTGAATATACTTTAAAAAAAATATATTCCTGTGATGCAAAGCTGAATTTTCAGCATCATAACTACAGCCTTCAGTGTCACATGTAACATCCAGTCTATCACACGATCATTTAGAAATCATTCTAATATTCTGATTTATTATGAGTGTCGGAAACAGTTCTGCTGTCTAATATATTTGATGAATAAAAGGTTCAAAAAGAACTGCATTTATTAAAAAAAAAAAAAAAAAAATCTAATAATATTTATTCTAATAATATATTTTCTTTACTATCACTTTTTATCAATTTTTAACACATCCTTGCTGAATAAAAGTATTGATTTTATTTAAAAAAAAAAAAAAAAAAAAAAGTACTGACCCCAAATTACTGACCAGTAGTGTATATTGTTATTACAAAATATTTATATTTTAAAAACATAGCTTCTTAATCATAATATAATTAAATCTAAATTAACAAGTGATAATGAAAAAAAGTATCACATGTTCTGAAAAAATATTAAGCAGCAGAACTGTTTCCAACTTTGATAATGAATCATCATATTAGAATGATTTCTAAAGGATCATGTGATAATGATCCTAAAATTCAGCTTTGCATCACAGAAATAAATGATAATTTAAAGTATAATAAATTTAAATTTATCACAATATTACATTTTTTTCTGTATTTTTGATCCAATAAATGCAGGCTTGATGAGCAGAAGAAACTTCTTTCAAAAACATTAAAAATAGTAATGTTTCCAAACTTTTGACCTGTACTGTATATAAGAATTTGCCTCTATCAATCAATCTTCAATGCCATTAACAGAAAAGGCACACTTTTTGCCTAATGATATAATAATGCAGTATTGTGTTTCTTCGACAGGTAGCAACCTTTGTCGGCCCTGTGACAGCAATCCCTGTGCTGCTGTTTTCAGGCTTCTTTGTCAGTTTTGACACTATTCCTAAATACCTCCAATGGATATCATACATTTCCTATGTCAGGTAAAGCAACCTCAGGAAATGTTCATTATAGCTTAGACTTAGGCTGTGATAGATACTGTAAGTGCCAAATTTTGGATTTGAAATTAGGAACAGCAGTAACCTTTAATATGTGTCATTTGAAATTATTTTTTTTACTTCAGTTATTTATATCTGAAGACAACAGGAAATAAAAATTATTGACCAGCATCGTGTTACAGCATATTAGGTGCCCTTGTGTAAAAAAAAAAAAAAAAACTAACAAACACTTTAGCATACTTTTGAAAATAGTACTTATTATGGGAATAATATACTTAAAAAGAATATACTGAATGTAATGTTTTCAGATACTTTAATGCATGCTATTTACAATATTAAATGTAATATATAGATTGCTTTTCTTTGACCCACTTAAGACTTCAGTACATCTTTATATGTAATTTCATAATTGCTTCTATTGTCTTTTAATTATGGTTAAAGTGCTTAGCCGAATGTACTGGCAAGCATTTGCGGAAGCTAAAAATTTAATCTCAATTAAAATGTGTATGTCATCTATTTAAATATATTTATAATTCAACTTTTGTTGTAACTTTAAATGTAATATCAAAACACAATGCAGTTAAAATTCTAATCAAATACTTTGTCAAGAATGTCAACACAAAAAAGTGCACATCTTTAAAACAGTGATTTAGAATGTACTTAAGTAAAAGTTTTCAATTGGCATTATTACAAGCATACTTTTTAAATATGTGCTTAAGTGTGTTAAGAAACAGTCATGAATTGACTTAAATATAGTAGCCTTTAATTTTATTAATATTATATCATCTGCAAGTGTAGTTTTAATAATATACTTTTAAGATTTGATGTACACAGCAAATACACATTAAATACAAATAAGTTAACTTCTTTTTTAGAAGGGTGTTTCACTCTATAACATTATTTCTTGCTCAAATTCTACTTGAAAAAACCTCTCATTATGGAAATTAAATTAGCTACAAATGTGATTTGTTGTCTTTGAATATGTATATATGAAGATATAATGTACAGTTATCATGAAAAGGTTTATGATAATGATTACTTGCATAATAAAACTATTTAAAATCAGATCAATATATCATGATCGTTTATGTACTTATCTGGCAAGTAGAAAGAGGCTGTGGAGTGATATGAAAGAAATGAAACTAGCAACATTGTAGGAACAATGTAGTGGTTAAAATGTAAAATATTTGACCGCACATTTGACCAATCACATTAGCTGCATTTGACCATTCATAACCAAGTATTCCAGAGACCTGTATAATACAATACAAGTACACCAGTATATCTTAAGTGGTATACTTCTAAATGAGTTGTCGTCTGAATTTCAGATATGGTTTTGAAGGAGTCATTCTGTCCATCTATGGGCTTGACCGTGAGGACCTGCACTGCGACAAAGATGAGACATGCCACTTCCAGAAGTCAGAAGCCATTTTGAAGGAGCTGGATGTTGAAGATGCAAAACTCTACATGGACTTCATTGTGTTGGGCATCTTCTTTGTATCGCTTCGTCTGATCGCTTACTTCGTACTGCGATACAAGATCAGTGCTGAGAGGTAGACTTGTGGAAGACATGCTGCAGAGAGTACTGTTGAGAATTTCCTGCCCAGGGAGAGCTAGGCTGAGAAAGGCAAAGCAGAGAGAGTTTGTTCCCTCCAAACTCACCATCGCCATGTTTTCCCACACTAGACAGAAACCTGGGCTCAACTTGAAGTCACAGTATGTAGATGCTCAACTTTTGTGTGCTTTAATAAGAAATCAAAGAGCTTAGAACACAACAGCTTTGTGGCTCAACCAAATGTCTGTACGGATCGAAAGAGAAACATGGCCACGCTGAAGAAAACTTGTAGAAGCTTGATGAAAGTCTTTCACAGGAGCGGTTCTGATTTTGACTGAAAAATTCAAATGCTGTATTGCATGATCACACTGGAGAACTGGAATCTGGCCCTTGTAAAAAAGAAGTGTGCTTAACCACACACACACACACACACACACACACACACACACACACACACACGTAACATGAAAGTATGAATCAAAACCACATTAAAGCATATTTTGTTTTACCATAAATGCTTGTCAGTACATTCAGCATTAAACTTTAATCATATTTCATAGACAACAGAAATAATGACATATAATGGCGTACTTAAGTCAGACTTAAGTGGGTCAAAAAAAGCACTCTAAATTTTGGCTAATTACATTTAATATAAATGTACACAAATACCTTTTCATTTAACTGCAGTTAATATGTGATTAAGTGTATAAAAACAAACAAACAAACAAACAAAAAAATAAAACATTGCAATTGGTTTACAAGTATATCCCTTTAAATATATATTATTTCCTCAAGTACTATTTTTAAAAGTATGCTAAAGTATGCTTCTTTTACACAAGGGTGCCCAGGTTGAACACATAGATGTAGATTGTTTTTTGTTCCTATTTATGATCTGATGTAAAGGACGATAATTAATTGCTGGTCTACGTGTCATTCCTTCTACACAACTAAGAAGCTCCCATTCTGTTAGTAATGGCTGCTGCTCTTGTAGTGGAATTATAACTTGAAAAACTTGTGTGTCGGGTGTAACTGGTTCACAAGCCCATCAGAGGAACAAATGAAACTGTAGCATGCACATAATATGATCATTAATATAACAATCAGAAGGAGAACTAAAAGCCCAAGATGACTGGGTCTCATTAGAATGGAAAAGGTAAAATATATCAAATCCTAATAGTGTATAATTTCTGTGCCAGTAGTGTCACCATACATGACTGCAATGCCTTTATCCTGAATTATAGATTTTAAGGTCATTTAAGTAATCAAAGAGGATCTCAAACTTCTCCATGTGGCATTTATCAATTAAACATGTTTTATTCACATTTAAAGGTCATTGATTTATGCTTTATTCTTTGTTGACATCTATGCACAGATTTTAAGCTTTCTGGTTACAGGACAATAAAAGAAAATGAAAATTGCAAAAGTCAATGCAAAAGGGAAAATGTGACAAAAATGAAGAAAAATGTTATTTATTATCTGTGTTATTTGTATTAATGTCCATATTGCATATGTTTGGTGACCTCTGAGCTGTAGGTTCCCAGAGTTTTATTCACTAAACATTGCAGGCACAATGTGAATGCTGAGCTTTAACTCAAGTGTTATGACCATTATAATCATACCAAACTTTTGCTGTGGACCTTGATGTGGAAATTATGCAATCTGTATTTTGAAGCATCTATGATTTATGTATTACCTCTGTTCTGTTGGCATTTCTACTTAGAATGTATTGCATTTTTTTTTTAAATATGTTAATATATTAATTTTCTTATTTAGTTTGCGATCTTGAATCATTGTAGAATAAAAATGAAAGTGGTTGCTGTAGACATTCAAAAGCCCTGTTTTAAAAGTTATTTCTGAAATGGTCTATTAAATTACAATATTACAATGTTTCTGTTATACAAATAGTTACATATTAGATATAATAATAAAGATTTATTGTTTTCAATCTGCTTGTTGTCTTTGTTTTATTGATCTGAATGCTCTACAATTAACTGGGGTTCAAGCACATGGGAAAGGTGTATGAATATCCAAATCTGATTTGTTGACAGGTTTGCATTAAGTTAGCAGCCAATGGACCCTCTCGCTCCTCCAAGCTCAGTACTGGTGGCCCAGTATGTCCCGGGATGTCATCAGGTACGTCCGCAGTTGCTCAGTCTGTGCCATGTCTTCCACTCCACGTCAGCTCCCGGCAAGCAAATTGGTAACCCTACCTGTTCCTCGAAGGCCCTGGTCCCATCTGGGAATTGACTTCGTCACTGACCTGCCCAACTCTGAAGGTAACACATGCATCTTAGTAGTTGTGGATCGATTCTCAAAAGCATTTAAATTAATTCCCCTGCCAGGACTACCAACTGCCCTGGAAACTGCCGAATATCTCTTCAACCATGTCTTCTGTAACTTTGGTCTACCTGAAGATATTGTGTCAGACCGGGATCCACAATTCATATCCAGGGTATGGAAAGCCTTCCATCTCCTAGGAGTGACTGTCAACTTATCCTCTGGGTACCACCCGCAGACTAACGGCCAGACTGAGCGGAAGATCCAAGAACTCAGTACCTCCGGGCATACTGCCAAGAAGACCAGCACAGCTGGAACCGTTTCCTTCCCTGGGCCAAGTATGCACAGAATTCCCTTCGACAAGGTACCACCGGCCTCACCCCCTTCCAGTGCATGCTCGGTTACCAACCCCCTTTGTTCCCTTCGACAGGTGAAACTTCGGATGTTCCAGCTGTGGACTACTTGTTCCAAGCGAGCGAGAGAGTGTGGGACTCAGCTCATATCCACCTCCAGTCCGCCATACAGAGACACAAGGCCTTTGCTGATGTTCGACGTGCCGCCACTCCAGTTTACCATCCAGGAGATAAAGTCTGGCTATCTACAAGGGATCTGTGTCTCTGTCAGCAATGCAGGAAGCTGAGTCCCTTCTACACTGGTCTGTTCACGGTTGCACTAAACCCTCAGTCTCCATTGTGGTTCATGACACTATCATGCTACTAAAGCAATTCATTCATTTTAAAAAAGTATTCAACATTTAAGTTTATCGAACTTATAAAACACGCAATTCACTTGTTTTTTTAAAAAAGATGGTAATACATAAAATGTGATTATAAATAACATACTATAAAATAAATATAAATATAAAAAATGATGCCTTACATTTTTTAAGACTGCTAAGAGATAGACAGAGTTATGCAAAGTATGTCCAAACATGAATGAAATGTCCCCAAAATAAAATAATAAAATAAAAAATAAAAATGTTTTAAGTTGAATCATAAACAAAATCTCACAGGTTGGTGTATTCTCCTGTATGTGAAACTGAGGGGCTGCTTCACAGACCCCTCACAGCTAGGGTGGAGTTCCAGACCGCATGATCTAAGTAAATGGGGTACATTATTTCAAAGTATTACATTAATGTAATGTTTAAATAAACAGTACCCTACTACATCTGATGTGCGGTGATTCTTAAATTTTGAAAAAAAATATAATTTATATTACGTATAATATTTATATTTTATATAATATTATATAATATATAATAATTTATATAATATTATATATATTATTATATTAGATTAGATTTATTACGCATTAAACATTTCAGATTCTAAGTTCTTATTTTAAGCATGATCTTCAAAGTTTTAATACCATCCCTCTAGCTCTCTCTCTCACACACACGAACACACACACCCACACAAAATGAAACATGTTACCAAAGTCTTTCTGGGTGTTTAAAAATAAAACTAAAAATATTTATTTTGCTTTAAACTGATGCGAAGGAGCTTGTTTGTTTGTCACAGCACAGACGTGGCTGTGACGTTTAAATTAAGTTAATGTATCTTTAAGAAAAATATTTTCAGAGAAAGTTGTATTCAGTCATTAAAGATGGTTCGGGCCGATGCCTCTGCGGACTAGGCATGGGACGATTACTGGTTTCAAGGTATACCGCGATTTGAAAATGTCACGTGTTCAAAATCACTAATATTTTCCATTATACCGTTTCTGCAGTATGCGCTGTTTTCCAGGTCTCCTCAGTGACTGAAAGAGTAGGAATCCCTCAGGCTGAGTACAGTGTAGAGAGTAACACTGACCCCCTCCTCCTGTTGGTGCGAGCGAGCGGTCAGTCACGTGTGTGTAGGATGGCCCGGGTACACTTCACATTCAGCCTTCCGTTCAGTCTCGCGCACAGCCGCGTCCGTACAGCTTTCAAAAGTATATTCAACCGCAGATGAGCGTGGATGGATGAGCTCGACACATGCGCAGTACCACGGGGTGCGCGGCTGTCCATGAGCCCTCTTGATGATGAAAATAACGTAATGCCAACGGTGCCCGGATGACCAAAGTATATGTTGGCCTTTACGCGATTGGCATCCAAAAACCCTATTTAACTAAATCACTAAGAAAATTGCCATATGAATGCGGACTTTTATTTTACAAAAACATTCAAATAGCGGAATATTGTATACATTTTTTTTACCAGGTATTTAAGTAACCCTAAACACATTTTAGAGGTAACAACATCAATCACTAAGAAAATTGCCATATGAATAGTTTTAAGCGGACAATTTACCGCTCGTGATCATTTGGGTTGTTATATATTTTTTGCTCGTTTAAAACGCTGCTTTAAATTTTTTTCTTTTTTTCCTTACAACACTAGTTTTAGACCTCTTGTTCAGATAGCTGACAACAATGTTCACATTTTACTCATCATACTTGTTTCTTTCAACATTTCCGCTTGACATTAAAGCGTAGGTCTATGTGTACACCCCATCGGTCATAAGCATAAGCATCTATCGAGTGCTACATTTTTCTGTTTGTACACTTTTGGAGGATTTGGTAGAGGGACTATGTCATCTTGATATAAAGTAATACAAAAAAAGAACCATAACATTACACTACATACCCCTGAAAAGGTTATAGACATACTCTTTTATACAGGAACTGTTTGCCCATCAGAAACATGTATCAGTAGGCTATAACAAATACTGAAATCCACTCTTCTAAATTATTGTGAAAGTTTTAATTTAGCTCTGTAAATACTTTTTTTCTACTTACTGTAAGTTTTTCTACTTACATTTTTGTTTGGTTTAGTCTTTAAACATGCAATGTGTGTTTACATGAATTAATGAACAGCGGCGAGACACTAGGCTTCAACATAAAAAGTGAGTCTCTGTTACAACTATTACGTATAAAACGAGGCATTAAAAGTCATGGATGTCATGGGTGCGCTATTTTCTTTGTATGCGTCTCTAAACAGTACTTCTATAAATAAACCACTGTTGATAAGTAGTTAATATAAGCAAGAGGTGGGATGATTTGGGCTGTTTTAGTCATTCATTGTGTTTTAGGTCTGATCCTGGAAACTGCGTTACAGCTGCAACTGCATGTTGTCATGTCTGTCTTTTCTTCTTTAAGAAAACATACGGTGAGTAGTTTTTGACATCTATTAATTCTCTTAATTTTTCACAACTGCAAATGTTTGTTTAGCATAAATATTAGTTTTAGTTGGTTACATAGTTGTCAGGCATGAAGCTTATATTTATTTTAAATAATTATGATAGAATTACAGGTTACAGTAAAAGTGTCAGATTGTAATGATTGGACTGCAAAAGAACTTATTCAGTCTGATTAAAGTGTCAAATCTCAGAGAGCAGTTCTTTATTTAAACTGACAGAAGAGGTGGTTGAATGAGGTCAGTTAACTGTTGAATGAGGTAGAGAGCAGACCAATGCTGTACAAACTGTCTGGTGCATATCCCGGTGTGTTAGTGGGAGCTGGGGGCGGGGGGTAGGGACTGAGGTTCAGAGTTCAGTGGTGCATGGGGAAAAAGAGGGGGGGCAAGGTCAGGAGGGAGTTCAGCTTCCTGACAGCCTGATGAATGAAGCTGTCCTTCAGTCTGCTGGTCCTGGCCTAGGGACTCTGCAGTCTCCTTCCTGATGGCAGCAGACTGAAGAAGCTGTGTGACGGGTGAGTGGGATCAACTGCAATGCAGAGGGCTTTACAGGTGAAACGGGTTCCATAAATGTCCTGGAGGGAAGGGAGGGAGACACCAACGATATTCTCAACTGCTCTCACTATGCGTTGAAGGGTCTTCCGTCAGGACGTGTTGCAGGTGCCATACCACACAGTGATGCAGCTCGTCAGAATGCTCTCGATGGTGTCTCTGTAGAAGGTGCACATGATGGGGGCCGGGGCTCTGGCTCTTCTCAGTTTGCGGAGGAAGTAGAGACACTGCTGTGCTTTCTCGGCCAGTGCTGCAGTGTTTTCAGTCCAGGAGAGGTCCTCTGGGATGTGCACACCCAGGAACTTTATGCTGCTCACTCTCCCCACAGACGCATCGTTGATGGTCAGAGGAGCATGCTGAGTGTGCACTCTCCTGAAGTCAACAACAATCTCCTTTGTCTTCTCCATGTTCAGAGAGAGCTTGTTGTCACTGCACCACCCGGCCAGGCGGCTCACCTCACTCCTGTAGTTTGTCTCATCTCTGTTGCTGATGAGACCCACCACAGTTGTATCATCCGCAAACTTAATGAAGAGGTTGGAGTTGTGTGACGGTGTGCAGTCTAGGTCAGCAGAGTGAAGAGGAGGGGGCTCAGCACACATCCTTGGGGGGGCCCAGTGTTTAGTGTGATGGTGCTGGATGTGTTGCTTACCGACCCGTACTGCCTGAGGTCTTCCAGTCAGAAAGTCCAATAGCCAGTGTTGAGCCCCAGCTGGACCAGTTTGTGAATGAGCTGTTGAGGGATGATTGTGTTGAATGCTGAACTGAAGTCTATGAAAAGCATTCTGATGTATGAGTTTTTTCTCTAGATGTGTGAGTGCTGAGTGGAGGGTAGTTGAGATGGCCTCATCGGTCGAGCGGTTGGATATAAGTCTCTTTTAGCCTGTAATATTTATGTGCGTGCTTGTTTATATGATTTATCAGAATGCACATTTGTATACTGGCATGGGTATTACACTGATATAACTATGCAAATGTGTTTATGATGAAATTTCTTGAGTTGTCATAATTCAGATCGCTTAAAAACTAAATTTAATTGAAAATGTAAGCACATGCAGATTTTTTTCTGTGTGTGTGATGGTAGATGTACAGTAAAAATAAATAATTATACAGCTTTTTAAAATGATAAATTATACATGATATTTAGAATGTTTACTGTGATGGTTTAGGTGATGATACTGTATAAAAATCATTAATATAATGTAAATATGAATATAAAATGTTCTAAATATAATGTAGAAAATGTGTTGCGACAATTAATGTTAATTGAATTGAACTGAATTGAATTGTGCCTGTGGAAAGTCTGCATAAAACATGTCAACAACATGTCCTTGATGATTAAAACTAGTGTAAATGTTTTGCTTTGTTTTATATCATGTGGGATCACATTATTTATTTTCATTTAAAAGAAGAAAATAAGACTTGGAGACGATTGAATGTGTACACGTGCGTAAGAGAGAGAGAGCGCCCTTGTTCCTGTAGTCTGGTATAGTTTGTCTGTGTGCTTGTGTGTAGGAGAGAGAGAGAGCCTTGTCCCTATAGTCTGTCTGTGTGTTTGTGTGTGTGTGTGTGTGTGAGAGAGTAAAGTTTTCCTAAAATTAACATTAAAACTCAGGGATCCCTTCTCAGTCTGCCTGTCTGCTGTTCTGCTCTCCTCCCATCTCTCATTTCAGCTTAAACTATCAACCGGCATTGTGTAAGATGTAATATCCATACCAACCCCTGAAAAATGTAAGACATTTTTCATTAAACTCAAAGTTTCTTATTTTATTAAATTATTTATATTTATTCATCAACCTAAACATTTTTATTTCTTTATTTTCAATTCATTGTATAACCAACAGATTATAAGTGTGATCTGTTCTCACAAAATGTTTAAAATTGTTTATTTATTATTGACCTTAAAACCAATATCTTTCTCACATCATCATAGAGTAAAAGAGAGAGGGAGCAAATATCCCCTAGCTTAGAATGCAACCGGACATACGGGGCGCCAGATGAGACAAACCCCCGGATGTCAGAACAGACCATAAAATCTTTCACCCTAAGTTCGCCTGTCACAGGATGGTCACGCACAGACAAGATTTGTCTTTCACCTTGAGGACACCTGTCACCGGATGGTCACGCACAGACAACATTTGTCTTCCGTAACAGATGCCATAACCAATAAAACAAACAAATGTCACATACCAAAGGTCCGGTGTCTATATTACAAACAGGTGACCGTAACACTTGTCATAAGGTTAATCCCTAATGACACGATATATTACAACACAGATGCCATATCACAGCTGCCGATCATTCACGGGTGTTGTAAATATTAAGTCATTTCACGGCTGATGACATATAAGCATGATTTATTACAAACAGATTTCATATCACATGTCGTAACAACAGCTGCGACCGTTAATAGGTCAGAAGGTCAAAGCCGTGTGTGGGGGAGGGGTCAAGGTCAAAAGGTCAAAGCCACATGGGTGGTCGGGTAGTGGCGGGGTCAAAAGGTTAAAGTCATCAATCAAAAATTACGATGTTTGGTGTAGCATATTTCTCTATCTGTGTTTGTGTGCTGTTTAAATAGTTCTACTGACAGGAAACAGGTGTGCATGCAATCAGCTCCTGGGCAGAGGGTGATATGAGAAATGGAACACGGGATACAGTGGCAAAGGTCTAGATGGAGTGCTCTCTAGAGGAGCTCATGGGCACTCCAGCTTGAAATTGTGACATATGCTGCGTCTCAATGTGGCTACTTACACTACACCCTTAAAGTATGTACTCTTTTAGTGAAGAAAAAGTACACACTTTTAAATGTGTAGTAGAAGAGTAGGAAAGCTTTTGAACGTACTATAACATCATACAGTAGCAAGTTTTTTTTTCTTTTTCTTGGATGATCCATTTAAAAGTTAATGGCCAAACGGATGTTTATAAAAGTTCACATTGTTGTTGTACATTTAATATCGTTACACAGATAACATTAAATAAACATTTTTACCAGGTTAAATGTTGATTAATAGTAACTCAAACCCTTTTATCTAAACCAATCTACTTAACCGTCGGTCGCGCACATCCGCCATGTTTGTATTTTATTTAATTTTTTTACGTTTTTTCTGAACTGAATCATTCGCCCGCCATCTCCTCCTTTGGAGTCAGAAGCATCTGAGATTGTTTTGTGCCATTCACATCCCATGCGAGCTCAATCGTGCAGCTGATGAGCTCTTACGTCTTACGCTCAGGTAGACCTGTTTGACCTGTAGACACGTCCCACTGCCAGCTGTTTTACTCCCTGTCTGAGGGGACCCTCTGCATGGGTGCGCTGGCACACAGCTGGCCTCGAGCCTACACAAGTATGCGTTTTCCCCAGTGAGTCTTCTCGCACAGAGGTTGTGCAAGGTCAGGGAGGACGAGGAGCAGGTCTTCCGTTGGGAAGCACGACTTGATCATCATGTTCCTTAGGGGGCGAGAAGGCTGAATCCTTTGCACCCTCACCTGGTACCCTCTTGGGATCTCCCCTCTTGTGAATATGTAAATGGAATATAATTTAGATAAATTTTACTCATAATAAATTCAAGGGTTGTCAATAATTGTGGTCAATGTGTATTTGAGAAAAAAACATATTTCATAATCATAAACAACTGCTGCTGTTTTTCTGTGAAATTTTTAAAAGTTTTTTGAAAAAAAACAAAAAAACTATCTGCTAAATAAACAAAAGTAAATGTTTTCAGTATTACTAAATGTCAGCTTTTGGCAACAATATTAATAGATGATCAGATAACGATGGTTGGGTCATTGTATATAAGCAATATCACACCTGTACCTGTGTGATCAATCTAAACCAGCATGGCCGTGAGTCACCCATAGGGTTATGGTTAATGCCGTAGGTAATAATAGCTATGCGATAATAATAATAATAAAACGATGGGTACGAGTGTGATATTGCATTTATACAACAGTTCAACAGTTTGTAATTAAATAAACTACTGAGTGAAAAGAAAAAAAAACCATTCTGTCTGCAGAAATACTTTCTTCTGCCACAGATTCAAATTTCAATTTGACAGTTTAATAGATGAGCCCAAGCCTCCGTTACTAATCAGAAAATGCTGTTTTAGAACTAGTAATGAAGGAACATTGAGTTGCTTCATTGAAAGCTTATTGTATTACTGTATTAAAAGCTTACTGTATTAGAGTATAATGAGAGAGAAGGACTGCTTGAGTGTGATTACCTGCATCTGATACAGCATTCATTCTTCATCTCAATCTGGAAAGTCTGCATAAAACATGTCAACAACATGTCCGTGATGATTAAAACTAGTGTAAATGTTTTGCTTTGTTTTATATCATGTGGGATCACATTATTTATTTTCATTTAAAAGAAGAAAATAAGACTTGGAGATGAGTCATCATATTCACAATAAAACATTAGTTTGAATGTCTGCTGAGGAAAGTTATATCTTTGTCGTACTGTCCTTTCATCTGTTAAGGGTGATTTCCGATGACAGCTGTAACGGGGTCCTACTATTGTATAAAACTCTATAAATTCTATATAAATAAATTCTAGGTCACTGTATAAAACACTTGTGAAATCATTGGGAATGCTTTTGGACCAGAATCAGAAGATAAAGATCGTCTCACTGGAGCAAAGGTAAGTAATACATATAATAGTGTAATCTAGAAATAGTCTATAATCAATAAATCACACAGCATAAAGTAAAAAAAAGAAAAGCAATAGCCAATAGGAAAAATAATATAATTTAATGTTCCGATTGGTTATTCTTTGACTTCGGTCATTCTCTTTTAAATTGGCAATGAAATAACAGAACCAAAACACAAAAATAACAATGAGTAAATTGAATAATAAAGACTCAAAATAACAAAAGGGTATAAAAATTCAAAAACCCAAATCAAGGTTCAGATTCAGAACAGAGAAATTAATAATAATTTCGACACACTAAATTTCAAAATCAGTGTCTCAGTCTTGAATTTAGTTCCTCAAAGGCATTCAGATTTTAAAATTTTAAAATCAGTTTCACAACAGGCTTCAGTCTTTCCATTCAAACTCAGTCTTAACATCCAGTTGAGTTTCAGTTTAAGATCAGTGTCTCTATTTAAAATTCAAAAATATAAAGCAATGTTCATCAAAGGTGGAAAAATTTAATCCAGGAGAGGAAAAAACAATGTTTGATCCACTAAAGATCCAGGCAGAAAAAAAAACTTGAAAAAGAAAAACTCAAAGCATAAATGAGTTTGATCCTACCAGTTCGGCAGATTTTACACTCTTTTCTTTGTTTCAGGTACGAGTTTGTGGAATGGCTCGCCAGTCGAAACCGGAATATGAACATTCGGCAAGGACAGGATCCAGGAACACAATTCTTCAGCAAAGGAAAAAAAACCTGGCCTTGTAACAACAAAGGCAAATTAAACATTAATATCATTGTCCAAATAAATCATTTTAAATCATAAATTAAATCAAACTCTCTGTCTCAATCATTTACACATACATGAGAACATACAGTAGGTGGCCATCCAAAACGTTGGTTCTACCGCCGCATGCACCGCCGCCGCGGCGTCTGCAAAGTGCATTTGCAGCTTTTGACCGCTTTTTCAAACAAGTGCATCAAAGCACATTTTCGCAAATAGACATCAGCTTAGCCTCCCCGATGTGTTATATTTGACTGCAGTTGGGAAAAAAGAAAGAAAAAATATTTAATATTCACAGATGACAGTTTAGTCCTTGTGAGTATGAGCCTGTGGTTATATTTTCTTTACACCATATTTTAAATTTGACACATTTAAATAGTGTGCAGGATTATTTATATATTATGAATTATGTGTTATATTATTCAAAAGAAATTGCAGTTTACTTTGCATTGGAACATTAAAAGTGGTAGCATAGTGAGCTAGGCTTGCGTGTTTTATAAATTATTTTCTTTATTTTAGTAAAACATGAGGCACTGAATAATTTTGCTCCCATTATTTAGGCCTAATTAAAACAAGAAATGAATAAATTAAACCTGCAAAATTTAACTAAACCATTGAAACTCTAAAAAATGGACTGATTAATAAAACGTCCTCATGATTAAACTCAAGTTCTCTCATTATAATCAACGAAATACACACGATGTAAAAAAAGAGCTTCATTAATTGACAACTTCAGTCTTCTTTACTTGCGTTCATGTAATTTAAGTAAAAAAAATAAAATAAAATAAATAAATAAATTGTAGCTGCATTTAAATGCAGGTTTGTATAATATTCCTTAAAACAGTGGTTTTCAACCTGTGGGCCGCGGCCCCCTAGTGGGTCGCGATGGTATTGAAGGTGGGCCGCCAATTACTATTAAAATAAATAATAATATTATTAATATATGTAAAAATGTCTAAGTCATAACATAATAACATCATTTCATATATATAATTAAATAAGCCCGAGTTATTTTCTGTTCATTGCCAGTTCATTCTAGGGCTGTGCGATAGAAATTGTCATAAAATCACGAACATACCGTACACGAACTCCAAACCGATTAAGACCACGATTTAACGCGGCCCTGACCTCCCGCAGTATGCCATATGATCTAATCAGAATTCAATGCGCCTAGCGCGAGAACAGATGTGATGCGCCTTTTTTCCGAGCCCCCCATGTTAACGGATCAGAGTGTTCACACTGCACGCGGTAAAAGGCTAGAAATAAAAAACCTGCGAAAAGAATTAATATCTAGCACATGAGCATAGAGAGAGTTGGGACTGCACAGGACGCAGTTTGAGCGAGAGAAGACACGTTTTAAGTGCGCGCACTTTCTCCGGGTGAGAGCAGCGTGTATCTGAGCAAGCACGTCTGGTTTTGTGACAGAGCAAAGGAAATCTGCGTGCGTGCTGACAGATTCGCGCTCGCGCATTAATTTAATGTGCTTTCGCGTTACATTAATGCGCTCTTGCTGCTGCTTCTGCACAGCATACACATACTGTATACGCACTGCAGACGGTGTAGGCCTAGGTGTGAACCTGTATAATGTATGACAAATCTATTTCAACACCTGAGGCACCGCTACAATTAATGAGCTCTATGAACAATGCATGGCAAAAAAGAAAAAAATCCCTGGACACAGGATTTATTTATTTATATATATATTTTTTTGCCATAAGTCTAGAAATTTTGTTACACCTTTACTTGTGATTATTTTGACTTATGTCTGTTCTAGAGACGTTACAACTTTTTGATAAAGCTCTCATTGGTTTTCTTTTGGAAATATGTTTGAAATTCATACTGAATGCATTTATGACTGTTAAGGATATCTGTGTGTGTCAAAATTGTGATTAAAATCGAAATCGCAAAATTAATCAAAGAAATCGCGGTAGGTTTTTTTTGTCCATATCGCACAGCCCTAGTTCATTCAATAAATACAGTTAACAGTCTAGCTCCTGAGTACTAAGTTATTAACCCAACAAAAGCGGGTTCAGTTAATTTTTTTGCAGTGGGCCGCGCAAACATATGTGTTTGGTTGTGTGGGCCGTGAGTTGAAAAAGGTTGGAAACCACTGCCTTAAAATATCAATGCAAGATTTGCTCGGCGCATGATGCTGATGCAGCATTTATTCTTATTTGTCTACATATTTTATCTTCATTACAAATCTTGTTTGGTTTTATTTTGGATAATTGCATGTAAAAAAAAAATTGCTTTGTAATGCATATGCAAAATGTGAATTATTATTCATTTTCAAGTGTTTGTGCGAAAATTATTACGCATACATGACAGGGAGGCGCTCTCTCGATTACGTGATTTTTTTCTTGATAATGAAATAACTGAAAATTGGGGTGTCTCTCATACATGAGAAATATATCTACAGAAAGCTTGAAATGTCTTTTAAACAAATCAATTCAAAAAGAAAGCATTATGTAATCTGTGAAGGTTGCATTTCTCTCTAAAGGCGTGTCCATGTGGAGAGAGCCAGCACTGAATTTCATCTTGCCGCCAACAAGAAAACATTTGTTTATTAATAAACAATTAAAATGTCACCTTTTTCACAATTATTGAGCTACTTCTTCCTGTGCTTTGTGGCAAACTTAATGCATGTGCTCGAGCGTGGAATATATTAAGGCTCATTATAGATTATAGATGTAAATTTAATATAAACCTGCGATTAGTTGAATAATGACAAATGAATGACTAGTAACTAGAAAAATCTTACGTGCGGGCAGACCTATTAAATAGCCTCTAGACATCTCTGTTAAAGTTTTTAAAGCATTTTATACGCGTTTGCATAAATTCTTCTTTCAGAACGGTCTGTAATGGAGAGATGTCTTAACACTCTTAAACACAAAAAAAAAAAAAAAAAAAAAATTAAATAAAATTTAAGTTTTATGTTTTGAGAATGGCCAGCCCTTCTCTGCAGATATTGTGCTTCTGGTTTGTGCATTTTAAATCACATAAAGTCTACAAAATATATAAAAACTCTTGTGTTTTTTGTCACATCTGTAAAAAAAAAGCCTATAAAACATACTTTACTGATGTCTGGACCGACGCTCCACTCACGGCTCCAGTAGTTGTGATTGGGCTCAACCCTCCCCCGTGCGTCTGAGACATGCTGCCGAGCAGAGTATGAGCGGAGCGTTGTTATTCTGACTGGAGCGACGAGCGGATTCTTTAAAAGTCGGAGCGTCGTGGTTTTCACTCGCTCCAGCACCGCTCCATCACAAGTACAAGTCATGCCAACAGTCCGTAATATAACTGCATATTTAGCAAGAATTCACATGATAAACATATTTAGCTATAGCTTGATACACATAATCTCTCCAATCAGAAGGTTATAATGACGGCAATAGTCGAGCGGGATGTTACAGGCTAGTTCTCACGAGTTTGTCTTCCTTTTACTGATTATTTTTGGGTTAAAGCATGATTTAAACAGATATAGCACATTCACACGCAATCGCTGTCGCAATAATGCATTCAAACAAATGTAATTTTACAGTGTTATTTCATCTGTAACTGATTTTGAAATCTGTAAGAAATGCATCTATCTGTAGATAAATAACTGACAAAAATTTGCACAGCAGAAAGCAGCAATTATACCTTTTAATGCTGACAATGTTATTAGTTTGGCGTTTGGTAGGAAAAAAAGTTTGCACACAATAGACACGGTTAGACAGTGTCTGCTATATTTACAAATAATTGATATAAGAAATAAAAATAAATACATAACCTAAACTAGCGGCATAACGAGATAAAAATATAGACTAGAAAATATATTTCCACTTGCTCTGTCCTACGTCCATGACACTGACTCACTGCAGAGCTGCCAGTTTTAATCTGAACAGCTCTTAACGCTGAGTGGATGGTTAGATGCGTGATGGGCTAGTATTAAAAAAAAATAAAAATAAAATAAAGTTCTTTCCAGCATTAAGGTAATAACATTACTGCTTTTTTTAATCATCTTGTTTCAGTTATAAATTTGACTGGTAAATGATAAAGAATTATATTAAAACTTGTTTTGAAAAATTTATTTGTCTTTTGAATATTGATTTTAAGTAGGGAGGAAAAAAATAGATTTAAATCGTAAATCGGATTTTTGTGAAAAAAAATCGGGGATTTTTTTTTAGGCCACTGCCCAGCCCTAATGCAACATTTTTTTTCTTTTTTTTTTAGTTAAGGCAACTGCGCTATACAGTAGTCAACATTTGAAATGGATCAAACCTTTCTTTAAAGTTGTTTTAAAACCAATATGTCCTAAAAACCTGTTATGCAAGTTTTAAACCCTCATAAGACACTGTCCATATGAAAGACCAAGAGATTCACACCATTATCTCGACCCCCACAAACTATACAGAACTACCCCCAAAACCCTAGCCCCCTCCAGCTGAACTGAAATCGGTCTGTTTTTTGGCTGTGAGGAACGGTGTGTTCTCATGTTACTGGGTTGAAACATGCCTGCACTCACAGCAGCCCTACTCTTTATATTCATTATATTCCCGCAGCCCATATTATTATTTTCACAAGACCATAATAATAACAAATTATTAATTGATAATTAATCATTATTTTTGAGAAAATCGTAGATGTTTGTGAACGTAGACGTTTGAGGCAGGCTTTAAGACCAAGTGGAATCCTCTGTCAGCTGCTTCCGCTTCACAGCGAGCGCGAGCTCTAACTGACCCAGCTTCACCGTCCACGTTTGGATTTTATAAAATCAGTTTGTGGCGAATACAACCCATTGATGATGAGCCCAACATTTAGCAAGGCAAGAAAACATTCAGTCTACCTGAAGAAAGATGTATTTCATTGAGCTAATGCTGTTAAATAGAGAGTAAAACAAAACAAAACAAAAAAACACTAGCCTATTCTTAAACTTAGAGCTCATTATATTGAAGTACAAATCCAAACACCAGAAGCAACCTACACTAAGTCTTCTTTCATTGAAAAGTATGCATTTTATTTATTTACAGGCTATATGGTTAAAAAAATATTTTAGTTGAAAACTTTAAGTGCCATTGTTTTAAAAAAATGCATCATAGAAATGTTTCATAGACCTTGGCCAAAAGTTTTGAGAATTACATAAATATTGGAAATTGGAGGCCTATGCATTATTGTACATTACAAATATTTGGATCGTCCCTTATTTTCTTAAAGAGTAAATACTTATTTTCTTCAAGAATAAACATTATAAATAAAGAATAAAATAAAGAAACTCTATTAGCCCTTATTTTCCATTTCTGAAGTTAATTTGCATCTCTAATAATGATGTGACTCCCCTGACAGTGGCACGTTCCTCAAAAAAAAAAAACCCTGTTAGAGCTATGTGAGCGATTAATAGATTTAAAAAAGAAAAAAAGTGTGTGCTTGGTTTCCGAAATGGAAAACGAATACAGCTTGTAAAAAAATGATATGATGAAAAAGTCATGATAACATATTATTAATTCATAGAAAAAATTTAAGCAATTAAAACCTTTTTTTTTTTTTTTTTTTTTTTTTAATACCATATTCAACTTGAATTTCAATACTATTAAACTGACTTTAAAATATCAAGGAGTTTATAAGTTGAAACGGTAAAATGTCACAGTGCATGTTAAATAGCCTAAATGAACTTGTATCTTATATAGTATCCGAAGACCTTGATTGCATGTTAGCATAACTACTAACAATATATTTTGACTTTTTTTTTTTTAATGAACAATTCCTGTATATAATATGTGACAGCAACCTTTATATCAAACATTCTGAAATCGTCCACCACTGAGCATCGGGAGAGGCAGATTGAGCGCACAGAGTGAATGCGCATGCATGAAGTAATTTTCGGATGCAATGGAAAATGGTGGAATTCAGCCAAATCAACAATCTCTCCCTATTGGTTGGCTATGGTCAAGTGAGACATCCCCTCAAGTCTGTTTACTACTGATGTCAGCATTTGGAAATCACCCAAAGTTCACAGGGTTATTTTAGTTCACAGATGCATTTCAGAGGTTAGTTTAGTTCACAGATACAACTTACTGGAATATTACCAGGACCTGCCAGTGGGAGGTCTTTTATATGTCCAATCCTGTTCAAAACTACTAGTACTGCCCAATGGGAGGGCCTTTATACATCCGACTCTCTTTATGACATCCAGTATTTGGGAATAACTCAGCATATTAATCAGTTTATTGCTTTCTTTCATAATTATGCATAATATTAGAAGTAAGATAATACCTTATTGAGTAATTGAATAACCAATATTATTGAGTAATAACCACAATATATTCCCCCCTCTGAGACTTTACCAAGTCTCACCACTAAGCCCTTTACCTAGAGTGCAACACCACAAGTCCACCTCTCTTTCTGTTCATCTATGAACCAATAATGGTCATCCATTGCCTTTTAACAAATGGTTTCTTTATGTTGTTGCACTCCAGAGGAAGTCAGATCCAAACATCTCTTTCCACAATTGACTAGAGAAGAGTAAAATAATCTGCTTCCCTACCTATACATTCTTGGGGGCCAAATGAATCAAAACAAATCAACAATGTGTATTAAAGCATGTGCATGAGATGTCTTAGCCTTGCCCATGGTTGTCATGGTTATGTAGAATATATGAATGATTAGTCAAATAAACAAAATTAGTAAAAACAAAGTAATACAATAAATGTTACACTGCTTCATCCCACGCTGCCAGAGGAACTCCAAGCAATTCCGGTAGGCTGGAGTGCTATCTGGTGATGCTGTCCTTTGTTGCCAGAGGAGCTCTCGGTCAACTTTCATTGCCTTTCAGCGCTATCTGGTGTTGGAGTATATAGTAGGTTTTTAAACCTCCAGTTGAATCTACTCATGTTGCTAAGCACTGAGGTGCTTGTCGATCCTTTCTTCTTTTTATACTTCGATGACTTTTCCAGTGTTGAAAAAGACTAACTATATACTAATAAATGAATGTTACATGATGAACACATTCAGATAATAATAAAATATGCAATCTTTCTTTATCGTCCCCTTTTCTGGTTGCATTGCCTCATAACACGGACAATGACCTGCTTAAGACCTTCAACGTCCCCTTTCTTCCTAAGATAATCATATTCTACATTTGAGTTAAATACTCTTTGTAACGATAAAAACTCCATAGTCACGGGAAGAAGGAGGCGGGAACCGGCGGACACTCAAATAAAACTTTAATAACCAAATAAAGATAAAACAGCGTGACAACCCCTCACGGTCGACTGCCGCGCACAAACAAAAACCAAACCCAAAATAAAACCCAGGACTGGTCCTCTCTCGTCCTTCACCGTCGTCGCTCCTCTTTTGTATCCTTCCGATCTCCTCGCTCGAGACCGTGGGTCCACTCATTTTCTCTCGGCCTCGCTCCGTTCCCACGCCCCACCCCGCCCCACTCGTCACATACCCCCATCGCCCCTCGCAGGCTGGGGGGTACTCCCGAGACTGTGCTCTACCCCCCCCCACCTCCCTCCGGGGGGGGACCGCTCACGGTGACCTGCGGGAACCTGGGGGTAAGGAAAGACGAGGCAAGAGAAAAGGAGATGGAAGGACGAGGAGCGACAGAGACGAGAGAGGGGAGAGAGGAGAAAAAAAAATTCTGGTTCCCAGACACGCTGCCGCTCGGCCCTCCACCAGCTGGGCGAACTGCCCTCGGCGGATGGTTGGCGGCACTGGATGGCCCTCGGTGGACGGCACGACACTCCTCCGCCGCCCAGTGGATGGCGACGGCTTCTCCGCTTTCGGGGAAGCCGGCAGGAGTCCCCCGTTCCCTGCTCCTCCCCATTCCGGCGTATGGCAGCAGGCTCCGGCCACCTGGCGAACGGCGGCGACTCCTCCGCTCCCTCACGGCCGGCAGCCATCCCTCCACATCGCGGGCAGCGGGCAGCCGGCAGCGAGTTCGTCCGTCCCTGGCAACTCACTCCAAACCACCGCCTTGAGCATCCACGGCGCCAGACTGCTACGCCCTGCTCGATGGCACCGTGGATTCACCCCAGTGGCAAGGGATCTTTGGCAGCACGTCCCTCCTTCCTCCCGGGTTTCGGCACCAGTGTAACAATATAAAAACTCCATAATCACGGGAAGAAGGAGGCGGGAACCGGCGGACACTCAAATAAAACTTTAATAACCAAATAAAAATAAAACAGCGCAACAGCCCCTCACGGTCGACTGCCGCGCACAAACAAAAACCAAACCCAAAATAAAACCCAGGCCTGGTCCTCTCTCGTCCTTCACTGTCGTCGCTCCTCTTTTGTATCCTTCATTATGTACATCTTTTAAGTCACCTAACCAATATATGTTAGCACGTGGTTCTTGTGCTTGTTGCGATACTGAGAGATTCATTTGTCTAATTGCCCTATCATCTACATAAATTCCTTCTGGGGTGCACCATATCAGCATTTTTAGTTTACATACGGCTACATATGTGTTCTGAGACTAAGACTGGTATACTTATTTCAGTGTCTTTCATGCTTATGCTTTAGGGGCCTTCATAGGAACCAGGTCAGTTACATTTACATTTACATTTACATTTACATTTAGTCATTTAACAGACGCTTTTATCCAAAGCGACTTACAAATGAGGACAATGGAAGCAATCAAAAACAACAAAAGAGCAATGATATATAAGTGCTATAACAAGTCTCATTTAGCCTAAACACAGTATACGTAGCAAGGGCTTTTAAATAATATAATAAATAAAAAGAAAACAGATAGAATAGAAAAAGAATAGAGCAAGTTAGTGTTAGAGGTCTTTTTTTTATAATTGTATAATAAATGAAAAGAAAATAGATAGAATACAAAAAGATTAAAAAGGTAGTTACATTTTTTTTTTTTTTAAATAGAATTAGAATAGTGAGTGAAAAAGTTAGAGGGTCAAATAAAGATGGAAGAGATGTGTTTTAAGCCGATTCTTGAAGATGGCTTAGGACTCAGCTGCTCGAATTGAGTTGGGTAGGTCATTCCACCAGGAGGGAACATTTAATTTAAAAGTCCGTAAAAGTGACTTTGTGCTTCTTTGGGATGGCACAATCAAGCGATGTTCACTTGCAGAACTCAAGCTTCTAGAGGGCACATAAGTCTGAAGTAATGAATTTAGGTAAAGGGGTGCAGAGCCAGTGGTGGTTTTGTATGCAAACATCAATGCCTTGAATTTTATGCGAGCAGCTATTGGTAGCCAGTGCAAATTGATAAATAGAGGTGTGACGTGTATTCTTTTCGGCTCATTAAATATTAATCTTGCTGCCGTGTTCTGGATTAATTGTAAAGGCTTGATAGAACTGGCTGGAAGACCTGCCAAGAGAGCGTTGCAATAGTCTAGCCTGGACAGAACAAGAGCTTGAACAAGGAGTTGTGCAGCATGTTCGTAAAGAAAGGGCCTGATCTTCTTAATGTTGAATAAAGCAAATCTGCAGGAAAGGACAGTTTTAGCAATGTGGTCTGAGAAAGTTAGCTGACCATCAATCATAACTCCAAGGTTTCTGGCTGTTTTTGAAGGAGTTATGGTTGATGTGCCTAACTTGATGGTGAAATTGTGATGAAACGATGGGTTTGCTGGAACCACAAGCAGTTCTGTCTTGGCAAGGTTGAGTTAAAGGTGATGGTCCTTCATCCAGCAAGAAATGACTGTTAGACAAGCTGAGATGCGAGCAGCTACCGATGGATCATCAGGATGGAATGAGAGGTAGAGTTGAGTGTCATCAGCATAGCAATGGTATGAAAAGCCATGTTTCTGAATGACAGAACCTAATTATGCCATGTAGACAGAGAAGAGAAGTGGTCCAAGAACTGAGCCCTGAGGCACCCCAGTAGTTAGATGTTGCGACTTGGACACCTCACCTCTCCAAGATACTTTGAAGGACCTATCTGATAGGTAAGACTCAAACCACTGGAGTGCGGTTCCTGAGATGCCCTTTGTCAGTAGGGTTGACAGGAGGATCTGGTGATTAACCGTGTCAAAAGCAGCAGATAGATCAAGCAAGATAAGTATTGAAGATTTGGATTCCGCTCTTGCCAGTCTTAGGGCTTCAACAACTGAGAGCAAGGCAGTCTCAGTTGAATGTCCACTTCTGAAGCCAGATTGGTTGCTGTCAAGGAGGTTGTTCTGTGTGAGAAAGGTAGAAACTTGGTTGAATACAGCTCGTTCAAGTGTTTTTGCAATGAAAGGAAGAAGGGAAACTGGTCTGTAGTTCTCTAAAAGAGATGGGTTGAGGGTGGGTTTCTTAAGGAGTGGAGTTATACGAGCCTGTCTAAATGATGAGGGGAAAACACTTGTATGAAGGGATGTGTTAATGATGTGAGTGAGTGCAGGTACAACTGCAGGAGAAATGGCTTGAAGGAGATGAGATGGAATAGGATCAAGTGGACAAGTAGTAGGATGATTAGAAAGGATGAGTTTGGAGACTTCTGCCTCAGAGAGTGAAGAGAAGGATGTGAATGAGTGTATGTTTGTTTGTGAGATGTGCTTGATGGATTGTGGTGTGGAAAATTGTGCACTGATGTTTTTAATTTTATTAATGGAAAACGTGGCAAAGTCGTCAGCTATTAGAGATGAAGCAGGAGGGGGAGGAGGAGGACAAAGGAGTGAGGAAAATGTTTTAAAAAGCATGCGAGAGTTAGACGAATTGTTAATTTTGTTATGGTAGTATGTCTTTTTAGCAGTGGAGACATTAGCAGAAAAGGAAGAGAGGAGTGACTGATACACATTAAGGTCAGTAGTATTTTTGCGCCACAACCTTTCAGCAGCTCTAAGCTTAGAACGGTGTTCGCGTAGAACATCAGATAACCAAGGGGCTGAAGGGGTGGTACGGGCTGGCCTGGAAGACAAGGGGCAAACAGTGTCTAAACAAGATGTAAGAGTGGAGCAGAAAGTATCAGTAGCAGATTTGTGAGTAGCAGTAGTTGACACTCGGTTGAGATCAAAAGAGGCAAGCAGAGTGTGGAAGTCAGCAGATAGAGGTTTATCTAGGTGGATGTTGAAATCTCCAAGCATAACTAGGGGAGTACCATCCTCAGGAAACGTTGAGAGCAGCACATCTAATTCATACAAAAAGTTACCTAGTGTTCCTAGGGGTCGATAGACAACTACAAAATGTATTTTAAGAGGGTAGGTAACAGTAACGGAATGAGATTCAAAGGAACTGTTGATACCCAAAGATGGTAAAGGATTAAATTTCCAATCATTAGAGATGAGCAGACCAGTACCTCCACCTCTTCCAGTCAAACGAGGGGAGTGGGAAAATGAGAAATTATTGGAGAGGGCTGCAGGTGTAGCAGTGTCCTCTGGTTTGATCCAGGTCTCTGTCAGGGCCATGAGATTGAACTTTGAATGACTTATAAAAGAAGTAATGAAATCGGCTTTGTTTACATCAGACTGGCAATTCCAGAGACCAATAGAAAAAGATAGTGTATTAGCAGATATAGGCAGAGTGTGCAGGTTGTTAGGATTGCGCTGCCTACATTGTGTGATGCGTGGTTTGCGAGTGGTAGTGATAGTAGGGATCTGGAAACACATAGTAAGAATTAGTTATACAAACTGAAACAGAAGTGAAACAAGTAGAAGGAAAAGGATTGATCAAAACAATACTTATATCCCTTGCCAGTGTCCCTGCCCGGTGGAGTCGCACGGTAGAGTTGATGGTCTTTACTCTCTTCGGTCTTCACACGAGGAGGGCTTAACAGGAGGACTGCCGCGACCGATGCCGCGGTTTACTAACCTTTTTTGTATACCCGTCAGACAAAACGGAAATTGAATTCAGCTGAACACACTTTACTGTTTATCACAACAAAGGTCTAAGCAAGCGCACGACACTGACAACGTATGCGATAGAGAACGAGACCAAACGCAGCACGTCTCAACACAGTAAACAAACAAGCGTTTCCTAGCAACGACAACTGCGCTATACACTAATGAGACAAAAAATAAATACACTTACGATCTGCTTTTAACTTCCGCTGATTTAACTGCTTCTCTCAAAGGGTATTTCTGTACACTGTCTTTTGCTAGCGCTTGAACACACTTTACTGTTTATCACAACAAAGGTCTAAGCAAGCAGACGACACTGACAACGTATGCGATAGAGTACGAGACCAAACGCAGCACGTCTCAACACAGTAAACAAACAAGCGTTTCCTAGCAACGACAACTGCGCTATACACTAATGAGACAAAAAATAAATACACTTACGGTCTGCTTTTAACTTCCGCTGATTTAACTGCTTCTCTCAAAGGGTATTTCTGTACACTGTCTTTTGCTAGCGCTTGAACACACTTTACTGTTTATCACAACAAAGCTCTAAGCAAGCACACGACACTGACAACGTATGCGATAGAGTACGAGACCAAACGCAGCACGTCTCAACACAGTAAACAAACAAGCGTTTCCTAGCAATGACAACTGCGCTATACACTAATGAGACAAAAAATAAATACACTTACGATCTGCTTTTAACTTCCGCTGATTTAACTGCTTCTCTCAAAGGGTAGTTACCCCCGAGAATCAGTCTATATATATTTTCCAGACATGGGGAGGTGCAAGGCATATCTTGGATTTAAACATGAAAAACTGGCCCCATGTTTCCAGCATCAAAGTGATGGGTTTTCCTTCCATGTTGACTTGCAGCATTGGTTCTTGATCAGCATTATATGATATCATTGGAAGCTGATTTCTCCCCGTAGGGTTCTCTGGGCAGCCCTAATAACCTTGGTCAGGTCCACGCCATGGGTTGACAGGGCCTAGAGCTTGGGCTTGCACTTGTTGTTGTTGTCCATAGTTGACTCCTGGAGCCATTGGTTGGTTCTGTTGCCAAGTATTGATGGGGCAGTCGCTTTTGTTGTGTCCAGGCTGACTGCATCCCCAACACACTCCTGGCGGGCCACCAGCTCTTTGTTGGGTGTTGTTAGATCTTCCTCTGCCATGTCCTCCTTGTTGTTGTTTTCTGTTCCAGCTTCTGTTGTTTCGCTGCTCCTACTTGAGATAGATGACTACTGGTGCTGGTCCTTGTGGTACATTAGCTGTTCCAGCAGGTGGTGCCTGTGCTGTTGCAGTCTGATTTGCTGGTGCAGGCACATTCATTGTTGCAGGTAGATTGACAGGCACTGAAGTATTGACAGGTGCCATCACTGTTGAGTGGTCTTTTACTTCTGCACTGCTTGTACCTTTTTCTTCTTGTTGAGCAGCTCCTCAAGCAGCAGCTGAGTCAGTTTTCTTAGCAGCTCTTTTTCTTGGTTCTTCATCTTTAGCTCTAGTTTTCTGTGCTTTTCTACAGCATGTACCACATGGTCTTTGAACTCTTTATGTGACTTTAAGTTCAGACCTACCACATCCTCCAGCTTCACTTTCACTGCTGCAGGCATGGCTTCAACAATGGCGGTCCTGAAGAGTGCTGTCAGTACTTTGTCTTGCTCAGGATCTCTTTCCAGTTCTTCTTTCCAGCATCTTAGTTGTTTCTGTATGTAGGTGGTGGGATTCTCAGTCTCCCCCATTGGCTCCCCTCTTCAGGAATCCTGGATCAGTTTGCATAGGGTATTCAACTCTCAGAGTCATCCAGATGTCACGTCGATGTTTGTCAAAAGAAACTCCATCTGCTTGAGCCCTGTCGACTGCTTAGTGGAGGCCAGACTACTTGAGAATGTCATTCATCTTGGAGGCCCCCAAATACTTAGCCAGCAGGGCTTTGATGTCACCCAGGGCCAGAAGCTTTCCAGTTGTTTCTTCTTCAAATGTTCTGATCCATTTTCCAGCTCCTTCATGGATGTCTGGAAGATGGGAAACCAAAGTGTCCAGATTTTGACTTGCCCAGGGAATGTATTGGGCGTGATCTTGCTTGATGAGTATTGAGCACTTGGGGTTTCAGTCCTTCTTGATGTCCTTGTTGATCTGTGCTCCTCTTTTCCTCTTCGTCTGTATGCTTGAAACCGGTCATCTGGATATTCTTTGTCTTGCATGACCAGTGCCCCAGCTACTTGCTTGTACTGCTTCCGCTGGACATAATCATGTGGGCTTGGGTATGGTTTCATTGGTTCATGTTTGCCCATCAGTTCATCCAGCTTTTGTTGCAATGAGTTCACAGCTTGTTTGAAATCTTCTCTTGTCATGTGGACAGTTTGTTTGAGATTCTCTCTTGTTCTGTTGCACCTTTCCTCCATCTCATTTAGTGCTTCTTGGACTGTGTCAGCAGGTGTCACCGTTCTTTCAGGTGCATCTTCAAGCTCTTCTGCTTGATGGCTCCCCAATTCTTCATAAACTGAGGTTAGGTGTTTGTGGCGATTCTCCATTTCTTTGAGCATCTCTAAAAGTCATCGATATGTGTGTGGCTCACCTGTTTTCTCCTCCTCTCTGTAGTCCTTGGCCCCTCCTCTTTCAATCCTTGGCTCCACCTTGTGGGCTGTTCTCTCTCTATCTTTTTGTTTTGCTTGAGATATTGGTGTTGACGTTCTCAGCCCCTCCTCTTGTAGCTTCAGCCCCTCTCTCATGGCTGTGTGTGTCTCTCTCTCTCTCTCTCCTGTTGTCTGCCATTCTCCTCAGCTCACTTCTGCAGCTCTGCTCATTTATTTCAACATCTACACTTGCATCTTGTACATATCCCTCAAATTCTATTTGTCCCTTTAAATCTATTTTTCCCTGTACTACAGGCATTTGATTAACAGCTTGATCACAGGATGGAGCATATGAAGGCGGCCTTTCTTCTTCAATTTCATTGTTTTTATTCTCTCTTTCTTGTCTTTCCAATTTTAATAATTTAACTTCATGTTGTTTGAACAGGGTCAATACCCCTGATTCTTGTTCTCGTTTTTCATTTCTTTTTTTTGGATTTGTCATTGATCTTTTAATTTTTTAACAAGACCTCCATTTCTTTACACATACCCACATCAAATGTCCCCCCTGCCGGCCACTTAGTAGCTCATTTCTTTGCTCTCTCTGCCCACTTTTTTGAGAGTTCCCCTATTGTTTCTTTACAGGCTGGATTTTAGTAACCAATAATTCTACTGGGGTTGACATTTTTGAAAGTCACAGTTATCACTTTGTTCAACACAATAAATTATTATTTTCCCTCAGTGATTTACCTCTCTAATCCCAGTACTTTAATTAATAGCTAATCTTCACCAGGCTCATCAGACGAGGATCACTTAAAGTATCCGACCTCTGATTTCCACCTGGACTTTTGCTGGGCGGAGGACTTATCACCTTTTTATAAGAGTTGATTAGATTGTCTCAAATATTTTAAAATAATCACAATGTGTTTTCTAGTTAACATTTTGAAGGGTAACACAAGATCTTTTGGTTCTTTCCATCGCAAATTGCTTTTAGTCCGAATTATGTTTTCTCCCAAGCTAATTGCCTCAAAACTCTACAATTTGCGACCTGTAGCTGTCACTTCTCCTGCTCAAATTGAGTAAGCGAAAGATGGGGTTAACTCTATGCAAAACCCTCCTATCCTGAATATTCCAATGTTCAATTCAACTTTCGTACAATATTTTAAGTTTAATGGTTCCATAAAAGTCAATTAGCAATATTTTTTCTTGTATCGATATAATTTGTCTACCCCTTCATCCCCTTCTTTTCTTATTTACAACAACTTCATCACCCATTTTTCACTTTTTTATTATTTAAATCAATTAAGCAATGATCTCAACATCTGCTCTTCTATTTCTTAATGCTGAATGACTTCTACCAACATATGTCCATGTATAATAGTCTACTTCATGAACATATTCATCATCATCAGTCGTCTCAGTATTCTGGTGGTTATATGCAATGCCAGAGCACTCCCTGTCTCATTTACGCTAACCCTTTTGTTATGCTTACAGTATAAAACAGACTCCAGACCCACTTTACATGGTGAAATATATATCATTATTTTTATTTTTTATTATTATTACTATCCTGATATTTCACGAATTTCGTAATTACAAACACACACACACACAGCTGTTCCTTCACTCCCACTCAGTGCTTCCACTCCCTCCGTCCTGCACACACAGATCAGATGAGAGAAACACCAACCAGCCTTGGTTTCTCTCTCCCTTTCTCTCTCTCACTCTATGAACTAAAAACCAATCCTGTAAAGTGTGTTTGTGTGGAGTCCATACCATGTTCCACATTTTTAAGACATTAAAAAAAAAAAAAAAAAAAAATTTTTAACCTACTAAAGGAAGGTTTATCAATAATTGTTTCACATCACTTCTTGCATGTCGTCCACCATTTGTTTACTCTAAAGTCACGTTTGTCCACGCGAGATTTCCCAAATCAGTGTCCAAATGGGGAGTTAGTATTGTTTATCCATTGTGTGTTAGCTGCTAAATAAATGTATGTGTACATACCGTATTATAATTAAATAAAGCTTATTAAATAAAGCTATCGACAAGCTAGTTCATTGTTAGTTCATGTTAACTAATACATGAACTAATGCATTAGTGTACGAATAATTAAACATGAGCAAAGATTAAGTAACGCTGAACAGATGCGTTGTTCATTTTTATTTCATTTTAAACGAATGCATTAACCACATCATTAACTAGTTAATCTGTTAATTTGAAGAGATGCATTAATAAATGTGTAAGTTAACATTAACAAAAACATTAAGTAATCCTGAAGACTGGAGTTGTTCATTGTTAGTTCATGTTAACTAATGTATTAACTAATACATTAGTATATGAATAAGTTAACATGAACAAAGATTAATTAATGCTGAACAGATGCGTTGTTTATTGTTAGTTAATGTTAACTAATGCATTAACTAACGTTAACTAATACAACCTTATTGTAAAGTGTTACCCTTGTGATATTTTTTTCCTCATTGTATTTAGGAAGTAAGATGTTTTAGGGCTGCATGATTATGACAAAAATCATAATTGTCGATTATTCCCTTAAAATTGTAATGGGTGATTATTAATTACAAATTATTGAATGATGTTTTGAATAGCCTAACTTTATAACATTTTCCCATGGTAATTTTTTTACACAAAAATTGTAAACTCAAAACAAGTACTGTCCCCCTTTACTTAACATAAACATAAATTGTAAGAATATGACTAATATTGATAAATAAACGCTTAACAAGGTTAAGCTATTTAATAGCAGTCCCAAACTAGTTTTGTTATAATACAATGTTGGAGTCACCACAGTCTTTTAAAAAAAATATATATATTATTTTATACAAAGTTAATATCAGGTGATGATATCAGGTTAATGAGCTGGTTACATCCACTATTAAATCTTATTTCGGTGCTGAACAAAAAGGTAACAAACAACTGTTGTTGCACCACATCACTGGTAATTTATTTACAACAAAAGTATACAAGTGTACATATTTGAAATTAATGTTTTTATTTTTCAAGACAGAGGGAGGGGGTGAAAGGATAAACAAAAAGAAAAACAAAGGATTGAACCAATAAAGCTGGTACTTTAACCATCCTATATTTTACAGACAACAAACCAAAGGATGAGGACTGCAGCATTGCTTGGCCTGCCGTGGTACATGTGAGAGACTCCTTCAAAATTCATGAAGATGTGCAAGGTAAGTGGAAACCTTTAAGGCAAAACAAGGGAGAATTGAACATTAGATCTCTCAATTTGCAGGGGGGTCAGTGTACCTTCGTATAATTAGTTTTTTGATTTAATATTGAAATCTGAAAAATGAAAAGAACGGCACATATTTCGTTTTTCATTCATTCAAACAAAACGAAAAATCAAGAATTTGGCTTCATTTTTTCGTTTTTATGTTCAGGAACAGAAAACGAATAAACAACTTGAATATTCGATCTCTACATGTGGGCGGGAATGAAACGCCCCTCTCCGCTGATTGGTCGACCAAACATTACAACATAATAAGAGTCCTAAAAACATAAGAGTCCTTCTACGGATTCTTAACGTGTTTATTTCTACTACATTTTATCTCTTTCTCTTCATCAGACAGACAGGGATGTGTCTCCCAAAAGCTTATAAAAACGATTGTACTACTGATCTTAATATTATGGCCTGTTTCTCAAATGCATCATAACTTAAGTAGCACTTGAAATTAATCATAGACCTATGAGTGCTCTGGAGTAATAATAAATCCCTAAGTGCAACATAAGAACAGATTTATGCGGTCACCTGCAGGACAATCGGCAGATTACACCTTTAACTTTATTCAAGTGCAATGTGATTATAATATAAGGATTTGATTGTACTTTACTGTACACGTTATTTCTCATTTTTTTTTATTTTTTTTATCTTTATAAATGAAATAATTAAAAAGGGCAGAAAATAATAGAAATACATCTAAATTAAATGATTGAACAAAAAAAATGAATAAAATAAGTAACGTAGGAAACATGCTTCAAAGACTGGGGGAAAAAAAATCTGTCAATGACTTGCTGACGTGAACGAAAACCAGCCATGTATTGGACCTAGAAATAACGTCTCTCTCTCTCTCTCTCTATTATTATTATTATTATTACTATTATTATTATTATTATTATTATTATTATTATTATTATTATTATTATTATTATGTAAAGCATAATATTATAGACTATACCATAATAATATAATATAATTGTTATCGACATAATCTATAAAGGTGAGAATCAACATATTTCATGATAATTCAGTTAATGCATTTGAAAATGTTTCGAATAAAAAAAATAAAAAAATGAAATAAAGAAAAAAAAAATGAGTTGTCTGGAACGCAGCATTATTAGGTTAACATTTAAATAAACGAGCGTGTACTATTACGAGCCATTCTATAAGGTGACATTTCAGCACTTGACAAACGGATAGCGACTCCTAAGTAGCACTGAAAGCACAGCTATGTGCTATTGCGTTAAGTGCATTTTTGGGAAACGCACGTGAAACAATAGCGAACAACCGTAAAATGACTGTAGAAAACACTCTTAAGGTCTAAGATCAATCGTTATGGAGAAAGCCCAGATTAACGAATGGCTTGACACAAACCGTACAGAGGCAGAGCCTACAGAGCTTTCTTTTGTGTATGCATAAATTCTGCAACCTTCCAGTGAAACATTTAGTTGATCTCATAAATATAAATTTACTTCGTACCTGCACTCACAACTACCTATACATCTTTGGCACACCTTTGTGCACTGCAGCGCGGGGAAAATGTGTTAGACAAGCACAGACACTATTAATTTATGTGAACATAGGTAGTTTTAGACAATAAGCTGAGTTTATTTAATTAATATTGGGTATTGGCCAGCTAACATATAGAATTACAAAGACACAGATCCGTTGTGTGACTGACTCCCTGTAGGTGCATAGAGTGGTGTATCGTTCCTTGAATCAGTCTTTGAAAGACCCATTATTATAGACAACAATTCACTGAACAATTATTATAGACAGCCAATTGATTTTATTTCTGAATTAATGAAGCATTTTGAACGAATAGATTAAATAAAAGGCTCCTTTATTAACACAATGAAATACCGCCACCTAGTGGTGATTACTTTCATAATTCAAGTTTCATTTTCATTTCATTTCAAATAATTTCATTTTGTTCATATTTCTGTATTAGAAATGTTGTATAAAACATTAATCTTATTTCATTATACTTGCTATGTATAATGAAAATTGCTATGTAAATGCACGTACAGCTGTCTGATCAGCATTAAACTGTAAATACATCTATAAAAGCATCTTCAGACGCAGGTTCTATATCTCTGAATACTGATTTAATTGGTAACAGCCTATTGTCACATTATTAAATTTTTTTGAAGTAAGAATTTAACATTAAAGATGACATACAAAAGGTAAAAGGTAAAAAAAAAAACAAAAAAAAAAAATCAAAACAAAACCTGAAAAAAAAATAAATCTTGTGGGAAAGTTAGTTACTGACACTGATCTCTGGTTTATTGTTCGAAGTGTTATTTCAGGGTTTTATATATGTTCTTATAACTCAAATGAGTTTACCTTCAATTCATGACGTCGAATTCACATTTCACTAAATTCAATCACTGAAACAAGCGCTCTGACGAACAAATAGTCCCATGCCAGTGGGATAACAACGTATGATTTCCGAAATGTATATAAAGTGCTCTATGAAGAATACTCAAAATAGAAAAAAGAATAGATGTGCTAATTTCTTTTCATATGTCATTTTATTTAAGTTCCTCTATAGTCCACAATGCAGAATATTGTCTAAAACAAAAGTTATGACTACATGTTCACATAAATTGATAGCGGTCTGCGCTTCGCTACAATAGGCTACAGATTTTGAGGTGGATACTAATAAAACAGGCAGTGTTCCTAAGGACCAAAAGGCTCTTCCTCGGTACGGTTTGTGTCAAGCTATTCTTCAATCTGGCTGTTTGATTAAGAGAAAGAGATAAAATGTAGTAGAAATAAACCCGTTAAAGGGGGGCTACAATGGTGTTTCATGTATTCAGAGCTGTTCACAGTGTTAAAGAGATGGACCGTAGAAGGACTCTTATGTTTAGGACTCTTATTATGTTGTAATGTTTGGTCGACCAATCAGCGGAGAGGGGCGTTTCATTCCCGCCCACGTGTAGAGATCGAATATTCAAGTTGTTTATTCGTTTTCTGTCCCTGAACGTAAAAACAAAAAAATGAAGCCAAATTCTTGATTTTTCGTTTTGTTTGGACAAATGAAAAATGAAAAATGTGCAGTTTTTTTCTTTTTTCATATTTCAATATTAAATAAAAAAACGAATTATACGAAGGTACACGGACCGCAGGGGTCTGGGGACTTAAAATTTTTTTTTTTTTAAATTGGTTTTAAGTAATAGTACCTTAATTTTGTTTTCATTCTACTAAGCCCAGTGACTGTGAAGAGGATGTGATCAAGGGTGTGGTGATCGGAATCCTAGTGGTTGTGAAAAAAATGTGATGGAGCCTCTCCCAGCGTTCTACAATGATGTTGCCTTGGTGATTGAGGAAGAAGTGGTGAAGCGTCACCTGAGTGATATACCTTATGCTTTTCTGAACCTGATGGGCCTGGTGTACACATTAAACCTTGACTTTGAGAGTTTCAATTTTGCAGTTGTGTTGATTTCATAAAAAAATCTGGTTCCAGGTAGATATCTAGAACTTATTGTCAAAGCAAGCAATGGAGTCTAGTAAACTCAAAAAGTTAAGTTGATGTTGAGGAAAAATTACTATTTTATGTCAGTTAGACTTGGTTAATGGTTGTGAAAACATGAAAAATTGAAAAAAGTTGAAAAAAGTTCAACCAATATGTTTTTAAGTTGACAAAATGATCTAAATGCTTATTAATTGATACAGTACGTTGGCTCAATTTACTGCAAGTTATTTCAACAAATACATATAAGTTGAGTGAACTTAACTCCTAATGTTGGCTAAACTTAACTGAGTCAATGCAAGAAGATGACTTGACCAAGTCAAGTTGTGTCAACAAATCATTTTTTACAGTGTTGGAGGGGCTGACCGAGTGTGCAGAAGATAATGACAAGACTCGGGTAATGGAAATCTGCAAAGTGTTGGAAGTCAAAGAAGACTTTGTGGCAAGCAATCTGGACATTGCTCATCGAGTTGGAAGACCCAACGCAGAGAGATGCAAGGGAAAGAAACCAAGGCCAGTGATAATAAGATTCACATCCAGGACGGCACAGGACATCACATGGAATGGAGCAAAAGGAAATTACCTTCGTAAGAAGGACAAGATGTACTTCAAAGAAGACCTCATGATCAAAGAGAGTGCTATGCGCATTCTCCTTTGGCCATAGATCAACAAAGCAAAGAAAGAAGGCAAAAGGGCCTTCTTTGTTTGAATCAAAGCAACAGTTGTTGGTAAAAAAATTAAACATTTAAACCACAGCTCTCTTTACAATGGGTTTAGAATCTTAAATTCCTGTAACACAAAAAGTATGTTTGCTTTACTAGGTTAATTCTCTTAAGACGTGAAAGGATTTATTTATTTATTTTAGGCTATCCATTTCTAATGTGATATTAAGTCTAAGAGGTCGTCATTTTATTGAAGCAAACAGAATCTCAGACTAGCTACTGAACTGTGACTGATTTTTGAAACGATGGGAGTAAGATTACCCTTTATACTCTCTCAACACTTCCAACTTTAATTGTTCAACTTATTGTTCTATTAAGGATTTTTCTTTCTTGTTTGAATTTATGTCAATAACAATATTTTCTGTTAATGCCAGGCAGGGGTGTCATATGCTTATTATTTTTAAGGGGGCACGAGTTGGGTTCGTCATGTGACACACAGCAGCCACAACAGCATTTTTTTTTCTTTATTTCATTTTTTTATTTTTTTTATTCGAAACATTTTCAAATGCATTAACTGAATTATCATGAAATATGTTGATTCTCACCTTTATAGATTATGTCGATCTATAGTGGATGATGGTCAAAGTAACCTAATAATGTATTCTATATTAACTATGCACAAAAACCTGTCTGTTTACTTAATTAACAGATATGGGTGTCATTCTATAACATATTTTTTAATATGAGTTTATACTTAATGTGAATTTAACATTGAAAGTTAATATGAATAAATACATTGCAAGTTAGGCTACTAATCATAACACTTTCATTGTACAGAAAGAGAGCAAAGAACATTTACATTATCAAAGAACATTTTCACTGACAGTCTAGTTCAAGCACTCTTAAAAACTCCCATTAAAATCACTGAAGCTGTTTACACTATGAAATTAATATCTTACAGATTCGACCACACATTTGCACTTTGTTGTTTCTGACGAGAGAATTCACCAGAAAGAGGTATTCAGTCAGCAAGCAAATTAAGAAAACACCAGCATTTTAGCAATGACTCATCTAAACACCTCTGTTTTGTCATTGCAATCATAAGCTCAACATCATCTTGTGTGATTGGTTATAATGCGCAGTGCTGTAAAACAACGCTTCTGTCTCTGGCTCAGTGCCAGCCAGCGAATGCAGATTTGAATTTAGCAGCTGATGATATGAAGGACTGAACATTCTGTGTGATTGTATTAAATATAGAAAATATTAATCGGCTGTTTTTTTGTTTTTTGGAAGCTGCATTCAAAATCCACTTGTCTCAAAAATCTGAATGGGCTTTGAATGGGCATGACACCTTTGATGCCAGGGTAAGTCCTATACGACACATGCTAAAAAGAAAAGCTCTGTTTTTGTTTTGTAAAGGTAAAGAAGCATATTTTTGTTTATTCAAGAAACTTATGCCTGCAAAGATGATGTATTTTTTTGGAAGAGTCAGTGGGGTTGTGACATTTGGTTTTCTTTTGGTGCTTCAAATAGAACAACAGTTGTCGCTATTTTAAATCACTTTTCTTGTTGAAATAAATGTTTATCATCATAAACATCCAAAAAAAAAAAAAGTGTTTCAGAGCATAAAAAAAAGAGTTGAATTTGTGACTATTAAACCATCTGTTTTAACTGATCACCAAGGTATATCAATTAAACTTAACATTTGAGGTATTCAGTCAAATAGGGTTGAGAGGATATTGGAAATTAAACAATAGTTTATTGAAACATAATGATTTTTTATTATTACTATTATTAATATTATTATGCTCAAATCAAGATCTTAATTTGTAAATATTGGCAACAGGCATCTATGACCCAGATTTATGGAAAATACTGGCAATAAACCAAATTTGAAATAAGAAAATTTGCAGTATCCTATGTAAAAACTAATATAAAAAAGAAGAAAAAAAAAAGAAAAGAAAATGAGAACAAGATAATTAATATTAAAAAAATTCTGCCTTGAAACTCTGATGGTGCAGTCCGATAGGTCTAACTCAGTTTGACGTGACATCATAATCACATGGCACAGCTGATTGGTTCTCTCCTGTATTCATAGGCCATGAGCTCGCTGCTCAGCATTCAAATATATGACTAGAGCTTGCCGTAGCAGTGCAGCTTGTGTCAGAAACCCTCCACCTTCCCCAGCTCCACCTGTATAGATCTGTTACGAGGTGATTCATATAAAAAATAAATACACAATACTAGAAGAATAGTTTAATATTAAATTACTGCTTAACTCACTTGTTTGTGCAGTGAATATGAATGAATATGAAGAATATGCTGTAACTTTTCAAATTTTAAGCTGATAAATCACAGCACAGTGCATGAAAACAAATTTCTGCAATTCTGAATGTTTCTATGTGTGGGCGATCTGTACGTTTTGTGCGTGCATGCAGTGAAGCAGCACATTAATTTAGAGCGGAGATTAGCTACCTGTACAATAAACATGAATTCATCCAATCAATTTTGAGTATCCACATGCTACAAACAAACATGCTTGAGATATAACCGTCATTATAACCTTCAGCTTCTTTCTGATTTGAGTGATCCACAGAGCTGTCAAACTAGCTAATGATGTTTAATGTGTGATTCTTGATCAAATGCAGTTATATTATGGGCTGTTGGCATTAATTGTGCTCGTGATGGAGCAGTAGTGGAGTGCTCTCGGAGCTACTAAAAAAACTACAATGCTCCGACTACTCGCACCAGTCAAAAATCATGCTGGACTTGAAATATCATTATCATTAGTTCCCAAGGAGCAAAAAAGGCACGCAAATATAAATTAGGCTATATTTTCAAGAGTTCAATCTTGAAATTTGCCATTCAAAGCAACCACAGCCAATCAGCAAACAAAATGCATTCATATAAATTTTTCTAAACAAGAAATAGCATTCTGTGCGTTATCGTGTCTAAATGTTTGCTATTGTTTTCACAGGAAGTCTGGCAGCTGCACTAAAGCTATGGAAATGATAGTTTAAAAGTGGTAGTATTGTTGTAAATGGGCCTGAATGTCGCGACACATTGCGTCAAAGCACACAGATCCGGATTATAATCAGTGGTTCAGTATCTGAATGCGAACGCTACATTAACGGCTGTCACATTCTCTGCCACGCTCCACCTGCTTGCACTATACCAACAAGTTGACAAACGGATATAGAAAGTGCGCTTTGATGCATCCAGTGTAGAGATGGCATTAGGACCAATGGTGGCAGACCATTTTCTTTTGAAAGTTCCAGCTCATACATCTTTGGTGTGACTCAACTTAACCAAATGCCCCCCAAGAACACCTCAGTGCCCCCTTTCAAAAATACTGGTTCCAGTGCACCCCGATGCTCTCTGAACGCCCCTTGGGGGGCGTTACCTCCACCATTGAGAAACACTAATATAGAGGATCAACTGAAGGTATAATCAATTCAGATACAAGAAATTTAAAAAACATATATAGCCACACCTCCACCCCTGGAGCACCGATCATATCTATAAAGAACATAATTGGTTTAAATTTATCTCACTATCTGAAACACTGCTATTTAGTCATTTTTCAGAGAGTGTAACAATATCAGGTTTATTCAAATCATTCCACACACAAAGTAAATCAATTTTGCGCACAAGGGGTCTAACATTAAAATGAATTATTTTTAACCCTTTAACATCATCCAACCTGAAAATATAACATAATAATAATAACACTGATCAGATAAAAAAAAAAAAAAACCTGAATCCAAAAAGCATAAGGGTGCAGAAACTGCAAAACAGATTAATCACAACAAAACAAACAAACAACACATACAAATACAAAAAGAAAAAAAGTACCACAACACTGCTCAAGAGCGACCCAGCTAACCCAGACCCCATAACCCAGGGTATCCCAGTGAGCAAACCAGATGTAGAACCGTCAAAAAGAAACAAACAAAACCAAATAACCTTAACTCAAGCTGCTACATTATGAAATATAGCAATAAATCATAGCTTTATAAAGGGGAAAAGGAAGAAAAAAAATAACAACTTTAAAAATCCTTCTTTCTAAAACAATATTATTTCTATACCCCAACAACGGTCACTAATAAAATTAATATGCGACTGTGATTACAGTAAAGTAATTAACTCCATTAGCCTCAAAAATCAAGCAGCAGCCTTAATTCAAACAGTCATTATCCTGAGGAGATCTAAGATGACATGAAAACAACTTGAGCTTCATGAAATGCTGCTGTTTACCATCAACAACAACACATAACGTGCAAGGATACTGAAAAAATATTTCATATTAAGTTCCTGAAGCTTACGTTTAACAGGATCAAAACTTCTGTGCCTCTTCATCAAATCAACACTGAAGTCCGGGTAGATATATACACGCATCCTGTTATACTCTAGTTTCTTTTCCCTTGCAATACGAAGAAAGAATCTGCACCTTGTCCTGAAAATTAAGTTGATCATAACAGGCCACTTTGGCGAGCTGTCGGAGGACTGATGAGCCCACTCAATGATCGGTGGTAGGGAAAGTTATCTCTCCCAAAAGTTGTGAAATCAGCTGGACATAAAACTGCACTCAAAAAAATAGCTTGTTCTAACTTAATAAAATTATGACACCATTTCCACGCAAAATGGTGATTTATTTGAACTTAATTAAGTTAAATGTACTGATGGTAAATTCATGCTAATTGAATGAGCTCAAACAATTTCACTGGACATATCCTGTGAAGTTTTTCTGATCATAATTCACTCGTTGTGCTCAAGATCAGTGTTGTTGATATTCAGACTGGGGCCTTTGTGCAGGAGTTGCATGAGTTTTATGCATTTTTTATGAAATATAGGCTCTGAGAGTTTAATATTATTTGTTTATATGTTTAGTTCAGACAACATAAAATGATGTTTTTTTTTTTTTTTTTGGTTACCAAGCACAGTAGAGCTTGAGCTGTTTGTCAATAGGTGTATATACACACATATAAAGTGTTCTATGATTGTTTGTGATAGGGGATTTTGTGAAGGATAGAACGCTGGACAATAGATATAGACTATCAAAGTGATGTTCTGGTTCTTGCATTTTTTTTTTCTTTTAGATTCTCATATTTATTTTTATGAGAGTATAACAGCCAGCATAACACTGGCAACTGAAATTAATGGCATGATAGTAAGCTCATGTGGCCCTATAGCCTAACCACAAAGTCACTTCACCATAATGGACCTCAAAAATAATACACATGATGTAACTAACCTCTTTTAAATGTCCCAAAAAATAACTAAACAACACAACTTTACTATGTCTTTCCCTTTAGGGTTAGGGTTAGGGTTGGGTTAGCAAAACACAATTAAACAACTTAATTTCCAACATTTACCCTCCTATGCAAAGCATGCTGGGGAACTGAGAAATCCACTGCCCAGCATTAGTCAATGCAAATAATGATTATGTAGGCCCTCTTAACTTCAATGGTCCAAATGTATATTTCATTTAAACAAATAAAATCTGAGTGTAAATGACAACTTGGTTTATGTGAAATTCAGTTGGAAACACTAAAATCATTTTTTTTGAGTGATGATATCATTGCCTTCCAACGACTCCCGAACTCCAACAAAGCGAAGATTATAATGCCGGCTTCGATTCTCCAAATCGTCAACTGTTTAGATCAGGTAGGAGTTATCTTTCTCCAGTTGTTGAATCTGAGTAACACACACTTGCACGTTGTCCTCATTATTGCCAACACACTGCTCTGACAAGTTAATTTGAACTCCCAAAGTGCTTATAGAGTTCTGAATGCTGCTCAAACTACTATGAATGGAGTCCGATTTTTCATCAAAGTGGGTCAGCATGTCAGTCTTGATCTGTTGAATGGCATCCCACAAATTTGCATCGTAATATGCCGCTCATCCATTATGACAAAGAGCGGAAAAACTTGCTTGTGTAAACAAACAATTATCTGCTAACTTATTAAAAAACAACACAAAATGAAATAAAAACAAACATGTCAATTCACAAAAGGAGATCTTACACAGCTACTTTAATAGCGATTAGCAGGCTTGAGCTTGAGACACGTTCACTCACACTGTGGCCATCTTGGATCCATCTTTTCATCCAAATGGTTCACAAAAGGGTTTATTTCTTGAGGCTTCATTTGTTACAATACAACCTTGTGGCCAAAGAGTGTAAAACAAGCAGATACATTACAGATGACCTGATGTGATCTATGATTACACTGTTTTGCACCAGTTTAGGCTTAGAAATAGGCAGGAGGGACAATATTATTAGTCTAAAACTGGAAAGTGGCTGAGTTTAAACAGGGCAGAAGACTGGTGAATTTACAAGATTCGAACCACTTCCTGAACCAGCCAGGCCAAGTGAGGCCTTCGGACGTCATCTCGATACACGCTTCACTGAAAGCTGCCGGGATTTCTTGACACACACTCCAAAGACTTGGCACAGAATGTAACATCACTAGTGTTAAGTACTTCAGCACATACATGTGTGCTATAGCTAACAATGAACTGCAACGATTTGAGTAAAAAGTCATGTTTTTAGTAATTTTACTATTACACATTAAGTGTTTGCAGTTTTAAAATTAAGAAATATTTCCTTCTCAGTGGACTAAAATGAAATAAGTTCACAGTCACCCGCAGTACTAATGCTAGTTTTTAAACTCAAACAGTTTTGATGAAACAATGGGAGCGGAGTTAATTTCCATGGTAGAATTACGATAAAACACTGTAAAAATTAAGAGTTGTAAATTAACAGCTGAGAACTGTAAATTAACAGTACCTTACTGGAAATCTTACTGGGGAAGTCATGGCCTAATGGTTAGAGAGTTTGACTCCTAACACTATGGTTGTTGTGGTTTAAGTCTTGGGGCTGGCAATACCATGACTGAGGTGCCCTTGAGCAAGGCACCAAACCCCAAACTGCTCCCTGGGTGCCGCAGCCATAAATGGCTTTTATGTTACATAGTGTTGTCTTTGTGTTAATTGGCCTAATGGCGAACAGTCTGTTTATAAATATTAATATTTATATCTTCCATCATAAAGTATTGTATGTTTCACTTAGCTAGCTACTGGTGGTGGTTTCATTTGTTTTCTACTAAATCTTTGGCTTCAGACTTCACAAATACTTCCGTTCTCATAATTGGCCAATCATAGTCTTTCATTGCTTTATTCACATAATTGGCTTATCATGTCCTTTGCATAGCATGGCCTATTGTGACCATCAAGTAAAACTGAATATTATTGTTTACATAACCCGGCATATCGTGGCCCCTCAAATAATTGGCCTTTCATAACTTTTCATAATTTATTCACAAAACTGGTATATCATGACCCTTTGTGTAGCAGGGCCTATCGAGGCCATTAGGTAAGACTGATTAATGTTTTAGGTAAATCTGGCCTCCTTAGTGGCCCTTAAAGTAATTGGCATATCACAGCTTTTCTTGTTTATTCTCATTATTGGCTTTTCAAAGCCTTTCGTAGCATGGCCTATCGTGGCCATTCGCATAGCACAGACCCTCTCAGCCCTTCGCATAGCACAGCTTTTGCATAGCAAGGCCTATCACAGCCTTTCGTATAGCATGGTCTATCACCGTCTTTCACATAGCGTGGCCTATCACAGCCTTTCGTTTACCATGGCCTTTTGCGGTCTTTTGCATAGCATGGCCTTTCACAGCCTTTCGCACAGCATGGCCTATTTTGGCCTTTTGCATAGCATGGCCTATCACGGCCTTTCACATAGCACAGACTATCTCAGCCTTTCGCATAACATGGCCTATCACAGCCTTTCGTTTACCATGGCCTTTTGCGGCCTTTTGCATAGCATGGCCTTTCACAGCCTTTCGCACAGCATGGCCTATTTTGGCCTTTTGCATAGCCTGGCCTATCGCGGCCTTTCACATAGCACAGACTATCTCAGCCTTTCGCATAACATGGCCTATCACAGCCTTTCATTTAGCATGGTCTCTTGTGGCCTTTCGCATATCACAGACTATCAGACTTTTTCGCATACTATGGCCCAGAGAGGGGCACTCGAGTTCTCGGACTCAAGTCGCATTTATATAGACTTCAGACTTGACTTCAGACAGACTCAAATGACTCCAAACCAGACTTGACTCGAGGAAAAGGACTAGTGAAAATTTAATCCTTAAATACTTATATAACTGATATTCAAAATTCTGACCACATACTCAAACCACCACACATCATCACACAAAAAGCGCTTGGGTCCACCAAGTGAGCAGAGCGTTAAAACAGCAGAGCGGATCACATAACAAGCGTTAAGGGGTCGTTAATGAAAAATATCTTTCAGCGCTACATTCTTTAGTATTACTTTTCTTAAGTGGCCTATCATGGCTTTTCATTGTTTATTTACATAATTAGCTCATGTCACTTCACGCTGCATGGCCTATGGAGGCCTTAACATAGCATGGCCTATTGTGGCCATCTGGTAAAACTGAATATTATCATTTATGTAACCTGGTCTATTGTGTTTTCATCATTTTATTCACAAAACGGCATATCTTATCCTCTTGCAAGGGTTTTCATTAAACAATGCTTTTAAGACTGTATGAACCTTTCTCAGATAATGGCCAACAACTCATACCCACCTCTACTGGTGCCCTCGTCCTCAATTCTGCTTGTCATTTACAGATAAAGCAAATGGCAGCATTTCAGGTGGAAACATTGAGGGGCAACACACAGGAGTGATAAAGATGTAACCTCAACCTCCGCATAATATAAGACATCTCCACAATTTCAAGGCAATGTGCTTTTGATTGAGAAATATCGCATGTGGACAGATGAGATGATAATAGGTAACACTTTTCTCACTATTAACTAGTTGCATGTTAGCATGCCTATTATTAACATATTAGCTGTTTATTAGTACTTAAAAAGCACATATTGTGCATGACCATATTCTACATCCCCCTAATTCTACCCAATACATAAACTTAACAACTACCTTACTAGCTATTAATAGGCAGCAAAGTAGGAGTTTTTTGTGGCAAAAGTCATTAATGCATTGTTAATAGTGTGAATTGGGCCTTAAAGGAGTAGTTCACTTCCAGAACAAAAATTTACATATAATGTACTCATCCCCTTGTCATCCAAGATGTTCATGTCTTTCTTTCTTCAGTTATTATATTCAGTAATAATGTTTTTTGAGGAAAATAGAAACGATTGGCCATTTTCTAGAAAAAAAATCAAATGTATATACTTTTTAACCTCAAAAGCTCATTTTTTGTAGCTCTGCAATGAGCATGCGTACTCTGTGCAGTCCCGTTTGAAACCGTTAGGGTAGGTCTAAAAACTTACATCTCATTTTCTCCTCCAACTTCAAAATCGTCATACATCGCTGCAGAAGTACAGACCCAGTGTTTACAAAGTGAACATGCAAAGAAGGTCAAAAATGGCGTTTATAAAACAAAGGTAAAACAGCGATGTAGGACGATTTAAGATGATTTTGATATTAGAGGAGAAAATTAGTTGTTTTTCGACATGCCCAAACTGTCATGAACCAGAATGCACAGAGTTCACGGAGAGCTAGACAAGACTAGTGTCTGGGGTTAAAAAGTATAAAATTGTAAATGTTTTTAGAAAATAAATGATCGTTTCGCTAGATAAGACCCTTCTTCCTCAGCTGGGATCGTTTAGAGCCGTTTGAAGCCGCATTTAAACTGCATTTTGGAAGTTCAAAACTCGCAGGCACCATAGAAATTCCACTATATGGAGAAAATTCCTGAAATGTTTTCCTCAAAAAACATAATTTCTTCACGACTGATGAAAGAAAGACTTGAAACATCTTGGATGACAAGGGGGTGAGTACATTATCTGTAAATTTTTGTTCTGGAAGTAACAGCTGATAAGTTATCCATAAGTAATCCACAACACTCCAGTCCATCAATTAACGTCTGTGAAAGTGTGGATTTGTTTCTTACAAACAGCATTTCTCTTCACAATATGTTTTTTAGCAGCTGTTTGGACTCTTTTTCTGATGGCACCTATTCACGGCATGAAGCAAGTTAAAAGGGAACTATTAATATAATATAAAATAAGTACTTTGTGGGGGGGTGGGGTTTTGGGGTAGATTTCCCAAGATTTCTAATGTGATCTCTCATTGGACCACAGTGTATGTTTCTTAAGTTGATTTAATGCAGTTCTATGATTTAGGAATGACAAATGTAAAGCATGTAACAACCGCAGTCGCTCCCCGACTCCCCTACAGCAGGATTTTTGTTGGCAGTTCTGAGGAGTTGTGAAAACACCAGTGTCAGAGCTAAATTTTAAATTGTGATACAGACTAACCCATGTCCCAGCTAGGAGTAAAAAAAAAAAAAAAAAAAAAAAAAACAACCAAAAAGCCTATTAAGCCTTCTACTGCTTCTCTGTTAGGTACTGTCCATTGGACGAATATCATGTTTTTGCTGGAACAAGCTCAGGAATGAAATCACAGAATTAAGTTATGAGACTTTATAATAATGCAGGCAGTTTAAGAAATGATAACAATTAAAAATTGCAGGCAGGTTAATTTCATGCTGAGTATATGAATTTCAATCAATTATGTACTATATTATCATTTGCTGAAAAAAAAAAAAAAAAAAAAAAAAAAAAATATATATATATATTATATATATATATATATATTATATATATATATATATATATTATATATATATATATTTTAATACACACAACAAACACCACAAAATACCAAAACAACAACAAAAAGACATCATTGGTTCACCAGGCTACACAATCATGGGGAAGACTGCTGATCTGACAGTTTCCAGAAGACAATCATTGACACCCTTTACAAGGAGGGTAAGCCACAAACATTCATTGCCAAAAGAAGCTGGCTGTTCACAGAGTGCTGTATCCAAGCATGTTAACAGAAAGTTGAGTGGAAGGAAAAAGTGTGGAAGAAAAAGATGCACAACCAACTGAGAGAACCGCAGCCTAATGAGGATTGCCAAGCAAAATCGATTGAAGAATTTGAGTGAACTTCACAAGGAATGGACTGAGGGTCAAGGCATCAAGAGCCACCACACACAGACGTGTCAAGGAATTTGGCTACAGTTGTCATATTCCTCTTGTTAAGCCACTACCTGAGGCGTCTTAACTGGGCTAAGGAGAAGAAGAACTGGACTGTTGCCCCCAGTGGTCCAAAGTTCCTCTTTACAGATGAGAGCAAGTTTAGGAAAATGAGAAATAAGAGACCAAACAATGCAGATGAGCTTAAGGCCACTGTCAAAGAAACCTGGGCTTCCATACCACCTCAGCAGTGCCACAAACTGATCACCTCCATGCCACGCCGAATTGAGGCAGTAATTAAAGCAAAAGGAGCCCCTACCAAGTATTGAGTACATGTACAGTAAATTAACATACTTTCCAGAAGACCAACAGTTCACTAAAAATGTTTTTTTTTTTTTTTTTTTTGGTCTTATGAAGTATTCTAATTTGTTGAGATTTTTTGTTAAATGTGAGCCAAAATCATCACAATTAAAAGAACCAAAGACTTAAACTACTTCAGTCTGTGTGCACTGAATTTTTTAAAATACACAAGTTTCACAATTTGAAGTTGAATTACTGAAATAAATGAACTTTTTCACCACATTCTTATTTTCTGAGAAGCAAACTGTATAAGACGTTTTTTTGGGCCAAGTTTTTTAGAGGGTTAAACTGAGGTTTGACCACACTTTCTCCCAAGTTGACAGATAAATTAAGGTCAGATAATTTCCGATTCCAAACAGATTTGACAGAAAAAGGCATTGTAATGCAATCAACAATTCCACCACACACCGAGGAAACAGATGGTCGACCAGAAGATGGCACAATCCAATCCAGCACAACCTGAGATCTCCTTAAAGTAACTCTATATACCAAACCACCCGAGTGCGAAAACCTTTTAAAATTCAAATGAAATAAATAAAGATATTAATGTCTGTTGTATAAAATAAAAGTAGCATAAAAAAGTAATGACAAACAACTTTGAACCTCAGACTGCACATTAGTGTGAATATAGGTCCGCCTAAGAAAAAAAAAACAGAAAAAATATTTGGATATGTGACCGATCCACACCAGCGCAAAACTTGTCCCCAAAAACCAAAAGGGTCAAGGAACTAGTAATCAAACCTTCTATCCATTAGCGCCAAAAAAACATTTTCAAAGCTTATCTGTCACTAGACAAAAATTGCAGGTTGGAAGATCACAGCAGAAACGTAAGTCTCCATGTCCACCTTGTTATTCTCCTCTACTGGGCAGTTAAGATGCTTCCTCTGTGGCAGTGTGCTGATAAAATCCCTCCTCTTTCTGAGAAGAGTCGAACATCATCTGCTTCACCTTTGTGGCCGTAGTTTAATTATCACCGGATAGATGAGAAACGGCCGCAGACCCAGCGCTGCCATCCTCCCAAGGACCGGCCTGAGGCTCCCCCCTAGCAGACATGGCTGGACTGAAGTCAGGAAAAAACAGCAGCGTGACATTATCCTGCGTATATTTCACCGGGTATGCCTGCCGTGTACCCTTCAGGATCACCGATCTGTCTTGCCATCTCAGCACACGAAAGATAAGAGTACTGCTCGGAGTTACTTTTTCTTCCGTCCGACACGTGATGCGCCCGCACGATCTTAATATCACGTCCTTTCAGTGCAGGAATCCACTTGGAAAGATTATTTCTGAGAAAGCCTGCTGTATTCGGAGCCTTCCATCCCCTCTGGCAACCCCACCAGTCGCACGTTATTTCTCCTGCTCCTATCCTCCATGTTTGTCACTTTATCGGTAAGTTGTTCTAGCTGTTTTCTCAGGTTCGTGACTGTTCTCCTATCCTCATGTGCAGCTGCTTGAACGGAATCGACCCGGTCATGTGTCTGTTTCGCCGCGATGGCTAGCTTTTCAACTTCTACTTTTAGCTCTTTTACAGAATTGTTGGTCACTAGTATGTCCATATGTAGGTCACACAATACCGGGGTCAGTACAGAGTCTATTGCATCTTTTAATATCGAGGCCACAACCGAATCCAAAGTACTTTGCTGCTGTTTAAGTGCTACAGTAGGTAGACAACCAAAATGGGTAATAACGCCGCAGGGCCGCGGCGTCAACTGCAAGTCAGTCCGCGTGTTAAAATCATTCGCGAAACTACCCGCCAGGTGGCGCAAAGGGTCGGATTGAGAATGAATGTAATTGTAAAACGAAAGGAAGACGTAAACCAACATAACATTATAATATACATTAGAACATCCTTAAAGTCATTTAAAAAATAGGATAGTCTTATGCTACAGTCTACTCATCAAAAAATTTAAAGAAAGACCTTATTAAACAGTTATTACATCTATATAGGCATATATAATATATATATATATATATTATATCTATATATATATACGGATTAAAAGCTAAATGTTTTCATTTCAGTTCATTCTTGGTTAAAAAAAAAAAAAAAATCCTCAGTTCCATTTGCAGAGCGAAATGAGGAATGGTCCAGCATTTACAAATAATTCTTATTAACTCTGTTATTATTCTTGATTTTTTCAAACTGCTAAACACTTTGCAATTTTTGAATATGCCATTACTGTGTGACCAAAAATTGTGAATTGTGACTTTGATCGCGCTGGTGCCTCACGCGCACATATTCATTGAGAACCAGCAGACGTTCACACGAGCCATGCGGTGCGAGCAGCGGTCCACTTGGCATATTTTTGCTCATTATCATCTTTTTTTTTTCGTCGATACTGAAACTTGTGAAATATAAAGCCTATTTTACCTCATGAAAAAGAGTTTAGCTTCAAATGGGCAACCATGTTTGGATTTTTCCCGAATGAGAGAGATAAGCCCAACCTTACCTTATGGTATCGTCTTTAATTATTTTTAAATTATTATTATTTTTTTTGTTTATTATCCTATATTATTATTTATATACTGCGATTATATTTATCCATTAGAATTATATATTTGTAATTATTATTCTGTTCTGATAAATTTGTTAAATTTAAAGGATTTGTTGTAAAGTGAAGGGAACTTAAAAATATCCTGTTGGTACATTAGCCTATAGCAGTATTAGGTCTGCCGTTATTATTTCTGAATGTAATAAAATGCAACTCTCACAAACTTAAATTTTTTAGCGTGTTTAAAAAAAAAAAAAAAAAACCTGCAGCAAACGAAAATAGGCAATTAATCGGTTAAAATGTGTTAGGTACGGAAGCCCTGAACCGCATGGTGAAAAAAAAGGAAAAATATCTCGTTATTTCGACATATTAAGTCGTTATTTCGACTTATTAAGTCGTTATTTTCGACATATTAAGTCATTATTTCGACATAATAATTCGTTATTTCGACTTAAGTCGTTATTTTGACATAAGTCATTTTGATATAATATCTCGTTATTTCGACTTATCAAGTCATTATTTCAACATATTAAGTCGTTATTTCGACTTATCAAGTCATTTCGACATAACTCGTTATTTCGACTTAAGTCGTTATTTCGACATATTAAGTCGTTATTTCGACTTATTAAGTCGTTATTTCGACATAATATCTCATTTTGACTTAAGTCGTTATTTCGACATAATAACTCGTTATTTCGACTTATTAAGGCGTTATTTCGACATAATACCTCGTTATTTCGACATAAGTCTCATTATGTTAAGGCTTGTGTTAAGTTCAATATGAGCCACTAGAGGGCAGAATAAGACCGTGAATCAAAGAATGCATTGTAGTTATGTTGACCTTAAGCACTTTTACAAGTTGGTGCTCCAATTTCTCAGAGGTTTTGTGCTAATTGCCAGTATTACTCTTTCAGTCACCTTTTTATCTGTTTGATTTGCTTTATTTGTTAACTTTAAACAGTCATATTATCGCCTATGGATTTTTCTTCGATGGCCTATTTTGCTTCATGTGCTTGACCTTTATTGGCCCGATGAGAAATTCTATTTTAATCAACTTGGTTTGCACTGTGTTAACCTACGACTACTACTGGTTCCACTACTGTGGCTATTATTTTATTATTTTATCTGTTATTGTTTTCGTTGCTGTCCGTGATAAGAGTAGACTATTATGAAACCTGAAAAAAAAAATGAACATGGCAGGTCTTTGAATCCTACAAAAATGAAACATGTATGTACAACTCAATTAATTATGTTTCGGTTTGTGAACATGCTCAATCAAGTAGATTCCAGGTCCGTGTATCTTTTGGTCATTTGATTTTCTACTTAAAGAGAAATGAGAAATGGTTTGATTTTCGTTTTTCCGTTTTGTTTAAGAAATGGAAAACGAAATTTTAGCTGGACTTTTTTTATATTTTTGATTTTGGGTAAAAAATTTGATTATGCTTTAATATTTGTTTGAATGTGTGGGCGGCGGTGTGTGAAAACGCCCCTTTCATCCCTTCTGTACTGCACCGATACGGGGCAACCGCGAGCTCAGTTCATTTTCAACAGGAGAGAAGCGGCAGACGAGCCGAGTTGATTAATCCCAACGCAATGCTATCTCACGACCAATTTGTACGTATTTTACGAGGTGGCTAATTCGTACGAATTTGTACGACCTCACTCGTACGATTTTATACAATTTGTCTAAACGTAGGGTTAGGTGTAGGTTTAGGGGCGGGGTTAGGTGTAGGTCATTCAGTACAAAATTCATACGAATTGTGCAACTCCTAAAATACGTAACGATTTGGCAAACGGTGTGGTCGTACGAATTCGTACAAATAAGCAACCTCGTAAAATATGTACGAATTGCTGTGAGATCAGGTTGTTTAATCCTGCAGATTATTGCTAGCGGTGCTTACAAGATAAAAATAATAGCTATTAATAATAAAAATAAATAAAATAATCTTATATTTTCATGGCTGCTGCATGTTACTAACAAAACAGAAATTACTTTATTCATAACCAGGGACAGATTAAGACCAAATTGGGTCTGATGCTGCAACGCAAAAGGGGCCTATTTTTTCTCGGGCATTGGTGCATGTGCGTTCGACACTCAACATACACGCGCACTTAGACCGACCAAGAAGTAACGCAATCAGTCAGCCTTTATTGAACATGAATAATAATAACGACTTATTATTGTAACAACTCGAGATTAACATCAAGCTATGTACTATCAACATTAAAAAGCAATTGTTCTGAAAAATGAAACTAAATCTAAACCAGATAAACTTATCCTAAGCATATTGTAACTCTTACTACTGCACTAGCTGCTTGCTTACAGCCTATTGCAAGCGCAAATTCTTCGATCGTTTCAGTGAAGTCAAGGCGGGCGCAGCAGCTCATGCTCAATGCTCATAAGCTTAACCTTTCCTGCCCCATTGAGGACCGAAGCTCTCCTTTGACTATTCCCAACTTTGAGAAGCTCCGCTCGCCAGAGGCATTGGACACCATCATGCACAGATAGATGCGCAACCCAATTTCGACGTTTGGAAATGTCTGAGAACAATTCAACGATGACAATAGCTTGTACAAGCTCTGCTGATTCGTTCACAGTCACCGGTTTCTGAGTGCGCATAAATGCAGCAAACTGTATCAGCTAATTTTGACCGATTAATAATCAATTAAATGGTTTAAAAAGGTTTGCTGAATAGTTAAAATACGCTACGCGTATAAAAAAGATTATTATTTAATTCAGAAATAGACCTAATGCAGACACAAAATGTTTACAAATATTAGGCTAATAAACACTGTAAACTATGCTATTTAGTTCCCCTCACTCCACAACAAATCCTTTCAATTAACAGTATTTAGAAAAGAACAAGATTTAAAAATATAAGAAGCTATAGCAATATTAATGACAATATTTAGGCTAAAACGAAACTGAAACCAATATTGGGTCTCTCATTCGACACAAAATCAAATGTTTCTGTATATGCGATGTATTTGAATGTCAAATTATTATTTATAATGTACTTCACTCACGTTCCAATATCCACGTAAAACTTAAACTGATACGGTGATAACACTTAATGGAACAGATTTTAATATTTAAACTGAGCAGTATGTGTGTCTGTGTGTATGTGTGTGTGTTTCCTTCATGTAAGACTGACTGTATTTTATTATGATAAACAGGCTGCATTGTCAACTGTGTGTGTGTGTGTGTGTGTGTGTGCATGCTGCACGGCTGCAATCATTAGATTTTTTTTAGGACTCCTTTTAGACATAAATATAATCCGAATTGTAAAAGGTTTGCCTTTATTTGTGTACATTCACAATAAAAACAAATCTCTGTGATTTTGTAAAATAAGCCTAAAGAAAAATAGGAAGTCACTTTCTCTTTGCACAGTTTTTCTTTCATTTTCTTAATTTATGATTTAGTAAAAAATATATATTTCTGGTGTAGGCCTATTTATTTGTTATATTTATATAGGCCTATATATAGCCTAACTTTATTTTTTTCTGTTAGTATTTTTAATGGGTCACAGACACATTTCTAATTTAATTCAATTCTAATTTAAGATAATCTTATTGGTTAACGGTTAATAATCGGTCGGTTAAAATAACGAAATTAAAATCCCTAGTTACATCAGTAACATAACGGTGCAAAAAATATAGAATAATAGCAACTGTATAATAAGTAACGCTGTTTATGCGTCCGAAAGTCGGACTCCAAATTTCATTATAAGAATTATTTTGAGGTTAATATAGCAAAGGAAAACTGTTCAGCTTCCTCATGAAAATTCTCGTCCATTTTCATCTGGGTCCTGGGCCTAATGCTGCAGCATCAATAGCACCCACCTTAATCAGGCCCTGTTCATAACCAATACAACTCCATTTGAATTTTTCTTTGGCCTGCGATCAACAACATGGAATAAAAATGATAATACTTATTTTTTTTTTTTTTACATCATAACACAGTTTCATGGGAAAAACCCAACCCCACATAAATAGGCTATATTTATAATAATATTTATAATAAAATACTTATAAAAACTATTTACATTATAGGCTAATAGCCTACTTTGGAATTATGAACTGAATTCACGAATTGCGTGGTTGACCGTATGAGTGATGGTGTGAGAAACATTACAGATAATAGTTCAGACGGGAAAACCTCTCGTTGGTTTCATATGAATTACATAATAGGCCTAAACATAAAATTAATATTATTATTTTTCTATTTAAGATTGCCTTATTTTTTAAAGTTAGACATGTCCTTTGATAGACATGGTTTGGTCTGTGATTGCATGAGCCTGGTTTTCTTTCTGACGTTTCAAGAAAGAAGTGTCTGTAGACTCGAGATGGCAAAAGCACATCCTGTTGATTTTTGTAAATGTTTTTTCATGTGTTGAGGGGCTTCCGACCACAAACTGACGGAGCTGAAATGTCAGTGAAAAAATTTTAAATTTCCGTTTTGGCAATAACATGCAGCAGTCTGAAAAAAAATAAAAAGGTATGTATAGAGAGAGAGAGACAGAGGCTCTTTTCCCTCTCTTCTCTATAAAAATTTATATATATATTTTATAGCTATATTAAATTTATTTTAATTTTAAATTTAAAATTTTTTTAAACTTTCAAGCACGCAACAAAAAATTGCGGATTAAACAACTGGCCGTCTGCCAATTCCTCCTGTTGAAAAAAGAAAAATGAGTCGGGTTAGGTGTCGGTTTCAGTAGCTACAGAAAGGGGTGAAAGGGGCAAATTTACGCGCCCACACATTCAAAACCCAAAATTAAAGCCCTAATTCATTTTTTCCCAAAAACAAAAATACGAAAAAATCCAGCTAAAATTTTTATTTTCGTTTTTAAAAAAAAACGGAAAAAAAAAAAAAATCAAAACCGTTTTTCATTTTTCTTTGGGCTTTTTAAGTAGAAAAACAAAAGAAACCCAAAAAATAAACGGCCTGAAAACTACTTGATTAAACATGTTCAAAACCGGGAAAAATAATTTAAATTTAGCTGACATACATGTTTCTTTTGTTAAAATTTTAAAAACCCGCCAAAGTTTTTTTTTTTAGGGGTTTATAAAGTCTACTCTTACCGGACAGCAACAAAAACAAAAAAATAAAAAAATAATAGCCACAGTAGTGGAAAACCCCCTAGGAGTCGTAGGTAACCATTTTCAAGCCAAGTTTTTAAAAAATGAAATTTTTGACGGGGGGAAAAAAGGTCAAGCCCATTAAGCAAAAAATTGAAGGAAAAAATTTTAAAAGGCGATTATGATTTTTTTAAAGTTAACAAAAAAAAGCAAATCAAACAGATAAAAAAAATGACTGAAGAGCAATAATGGGCAATTAGCCCCAAAACCTCTGAAAAATTGGAGCACCAACTTGTAAAAATGCTTAAGGTCAACATAACACAAGATCTTTGATTCACGGTCTTATTCTGCCCTCTAGTGGCCCATATTGAACTTAACACAAGCCTTAACATAATGAGACTTATGTCGAAATAACGACTTAAGTCGAAATAACGACTTAATATGTCTTACTCCGTCAACTTGAGATCCAACGGTATGTCTGCTCAAGTTTCCTCCCCAGCCACAGAGCGGGAGAGAGCAGTTTGAGGGAACCGCCTGGGGGTCTTCCGGGGAACCGGGGGAGGTCGCCGGAGGAGGGAGTGGTCGGAGGAGGTTCAACACCCGTCTCAACCATGGCCCCCCTTCGACGGGTGGGACGGATCAGAGCCACTGTCTCACCATGGCGGACGGAGAGGGGAGAAAAGCGCAGGTCCCCATGGTGGCGCCACTGCCCATGATGGCCGCAGGGCCAGGCCACGAGGCAAGATGGACGCCAGCCCAGCGCCCAGCACAAGTGGTCGCCAGCACCAACGCAGAGGCCAGAGGCGCCAGACCAGGGGCCACTGCCCAAGATGGCCCGCATGGTGACATTTTTGGATCACTTCTCCATTGTTGAACAAGATCTAGAGATTCCCAGAGTGTCATCGCACGGATGCGACCGCGCCACAGCACAAGATGGCCACAACAGCCAGCAACCAAGCACAAGAGGGCCGCCCAGCATCTAGCGCCATTGCACAGATGGCCCCAGCCCAGTACACAGCACAAGATGGCCGCCAGGCCTCCGGTGCCAACAGCACAGATGGAGCCAGCCCAGCACACACAGCAGCGGGATGGACGAATACACACTGTGGTCGCCAGAAAGCGGTCGACTCATGCCTGAAAGGTCTACGGACAAGGTCCGCCGACTCGCAGCATAGAGGGCGGAGGAGGAGGAAAGGCGAGGCGGTGGGCCCTCAAACAGATGGACTGTTGCCGGGTGCCGCGCCAGTGCCGTGCAAGTCCCGGGCTTCGAGGGGGGGTTTCCCGATGCAGGGCGCGCCGTCCGGGTGGGGATCCCGAGCAGCCCAGGCTGCCGCGTCACGGGATGCAATGGCCAGATGCCGAGGCGGTGCCCGATGCTGTTTTCCGGAGGAAGAGGCCGGTGGCCCGACGCTGGGGGAGGCGAGTGCCGATTCGGGGTTCCGGAGGCGGAGGGCCCGGCGGGACCGAGCCGAGCAGGTGACAGATGCACGTTCCGGAGGCCGAGGCGGTGCCACGATGCGGAGGCCGAGGCGGTGCCGATGCTGTCGCGAGGCGAAGGCGGTTGCCCGATGAGGAGCCGAGGCGGGGCCCGATGCTGTTCGGAGGCCGGGTGGTGCGATGCAAGAGGCGGTGCCCGATGCTGTTCCGGAGGCCGAGGCGGTGCCCGATGCGGGGCCCGTTCCCGATGCGGTGCCCCCCACCAGCAGGAGTCCTAGGGAAGAAAAAAAAAACGAGGCCATTCCCGAGGCGGTGGATGAGGTTGGGTGTACCGATGCGGTGCCACGAGATGGTTCCCGAGGCCGAGGCCGAGGGCCGTGCCCAAGGGGGCCGAGGTGGTGCCCGAGGCGGGGCCGACGGCCATTCCCGAGGTGGGGTTTCGATGCGGTGCCCACCGAGGATGGTTCCCGAGGACGAGGCGGTTCACGATGCCGCTGCGGGGCCCGAGCATATTCACCGATGCGGTGCCCAAGCCAAAGACGGCGGTGCACGAGGCGCTGTCCGATGCGGTGGCCCGTCATGGCTCCACAGGCGTCTCAAAGCACCGTTCACGTCTCCACAGGCAGTCCAGAGCACCTTCACGTCTCCACCAGGGGCCTCCCCGGAATGGCGGGGGCCGTCTACTGGCCGCTCAAATGGCGGGGTACTCCTGGGCCGGTCTGCTCAACCTGAAAGGACGGAGCACTCCGTGGCCACATGAAATGCATTGGGTCCCATTGTGGCCCCCTGACTTTTTCGGGTCCACCCTGGGCCCCTGAAACTGAACTGATCCACCATTGGCTAACTTGTGGAGCCAGCGCTTCCTGTCCCTGGTACCCTACATGGGCTGGGCCCTCAAATCCCTACCACTGGGCTAACTCTACACCATTCCACTCGCCATCCTGGTCTTCTGGTTGTGTTGTTGTTGTTGTTGTTTTTTTGTGGTTTTTTTTCCTTAGCAACGTCCTGTCCCTGACGGCTGGGAGTGTTTGGGTGCCCACGTCCGTAGAGGGGGGGTTAGTAACAGTGTCTGGGTTGTGTCCCCTGGGTAACACATAGATGTCCCTCCTTCCACCACCGGTTGTCGGTCAACTTGCATGAACTACATTTCCCACGATCAATGTCCTCCTCATTGCACTCAGCCTGTAACTGGTTAGTAATCATTGCACGCAGTCCAGTCCCCCATTAGCATTTGTCATGTCCTGTGTATTTATTACCGGTCTGTCTTATTATGGTGTCCGGGAGTCCTTGTTTATTCTCGTCCGTTCTCTTGGTCGTGCTCTAGCCTTGTGTCCTTGTTTGTTTAGGTTTGGGTATGTTTGGTAATGGACCCCTGCCTGTCGACTGTTTATTCTTTGGATTGCCTTAATAAAAGACCATACTCGCATTGATGATCTCTCACGTGTTTCCTGGCATCCCCAGGACGTGACAAATAAGTAAAAATAACGACTAATAAGTCGAAAAAGAACGACTTAATATGTTCGACAAACAGAGAAAAGTTCCTTGTTGGTTTTCACGCATGCGGTTCAGGGCTCCGCCGTTGAGGCCTATTGTGGGTTAACAAATTACATTATATACTTAGGAACAGAGTCGATGGGCCTAATTAGAGGCGATGTTATTAACTATTTACAGTTTTGTGTATGTTTTTATCCAGCTTTATTGTTTCACATTACATCTGAAAATGACTTTGTGCATCACATTCACTTTGTTGCGATCAATCTGCTCCCGTCGCTAAGCTGGTGGAACGATTTCAAAATGTTTGAATATAAAGGGTGCTGTCCCCAAAAAAAACTTTACCAATTTTGACAAAAATCAATATATGTTAGTTTTTATTGATAACATGCAATCAAGGTCTTCGGATACTATACAAGATACAAGTTTATTTAGGCTATTAACATGCACACGTGACACGTTACCGTTTCAACTTATATACTCCTTGAGATTTTAAATCGTTTACTAGTATTGAAAATTTCAAATTGAATCTAGTATATAAAAAAGGTTTTAATTGCGTATAGTATTTCTATGAATTAATTAAGTTAGCATGACTTCTTCACATCATAGCATTTTTTACGAGCTGTATTCGTTTTCTGAAACCCAAGCACACCCACTTTTTTCCTTTTTACAATCTATGAATCGCTCACCATAATTCCTTTTAATTAAAGTTTTCAACGAAAATATTATTTCACCCAGATAGCCTGTGAATAATAAATGCATACTGTTGTCATGAACGAACACTTAGCGAGTGTAGGTGGCTTGTTCTGTGTTTGGATTTGTACTTCAATATAATGAGCTTCCAAGTTTAAGACTAGCCTACACTAGTTTTTGGTTTGGTTTTTTTAAGCTCTCTAGTTAAACAGCATTAGCTCAAATAAAAACGTTATTCCTTCAGGCAGACTCGAATGGTGTTTCCTGCCTTGCCTAAATGTGGGATCATGATCAGTAAAGTTGTCTTCGCTCAAAACGATTAGTAAAAAGCGGAAGGACGGTTGAAGCTGGCTGCTGGTTAGCCGCTGGTGAAGCAAGGAGCAGCTGACCAGGGGTTACGTCTTGGTTTTCTTAAAGCCTTGCCTCAAACGCCTACATTTCACAAATAACAAGGATTTTACGCAAAAATACGATTAATTATCCACTTGCGAATCTTTGTTATTAATTGTGGGCTAGTGAACATTAATGAACATAATATGGGGGGTTATGTGTATGGGCGCGGTGCCTGCGAGAAAATAAGGAATAAAAAGAGTTGCGGGCTGCTGTGAGGGCAGGCCTATGTTCAACCCAGTAACATGACAACACACAGTTCCCTCACAGCCAAAAAACAGACTGAGTTCAGTTCAGCTGGAGGGGGTTGGGGTGTTTGGGCGTAGTTCTGTTATAGCTGGTGGAGTAGTCGAAGATAAAGTTGTGAATTTTCTTGCTCTTTCATATGGACTGGGGTCTTATTGAGGGTTTCAAACTTGGAAAAACAGGTTTGAGGACATTAGATAGCGTTTTAGAACAACTTTAAAGAAAGGTTTGATCCACTTCAAATGTTTGAGTACTGTATTGAACAATAAAGTTTATTTAGTTATTATACCATTAATTTCAGAGTAAGTGGCCTTAACTAAAAAAAAAAAGACATAAACAAAAAAAAGAAAATATTGATTTTATTGTTCATTTTTCGTTTTGTGGGTTTGCAGGAGGAAAACTCAGTGTGAAGAAATTCTCCATTACAGACCAGTCTGAAAGAAGAATTTATGCAAACACGTATAAAAGCCTTTAAAACCTTTAACAGCGATGTCTAGAGGTGTATTTAAATAGGTCCTGCCCGCACGTAATGATTTTTCTAGTTACTAGTCCTTCATTTGTCCTTATTCAACCTCACGGGTTTAGATTAAATTTACATCTATAATCCATATATGAGCCTTAAATAGCCCGCGTCAAGCAACATGCATTAAGTTTGCTACAAAGCACAGGAAGAAGCAGATCACTAATTGTGAACAAGGAGGACATTTTAATTGTTTATTAAAAAACAAATGTTTTCTTGTTGCTAGTGGCAAGATTGAAAATTCAGTGATGGCGCACCTCTCATACATGGACGTGCCTTTAGAAGAGAAATGCAACCTTCACAGATTTACATAATGCTTTCTTTTGGAAGTGATGCGTTTAACAGACATTTCAAGATTTCTGTAGATATACAGTACAGACAACAAAGTTGGAAACATTACATATTGTTTAATGTTTTTAAAAAAAGTTTTTCTGCTCATCAAGGCCTGCATTTATTTGATCAAAAATACAGAAAAAAAAAATGGATATATTGTGATAATATTATTACAATTTAAAATAATTGTTTAAAATTTCATTATTATTTAAAAATTATCATGTATGTCTGTGATGCCAAGCTGAAATTTTTAGGAACATATACAATGATCCCTTTAGAAAGCCATTCTAATATGCTGATTCATTGTCAAAGTTGGAAACAGTTCTGATGCTTACTATTTTTCAGAACGTGATACTTTTTTTTAGGCTACTTGATGAACTAAAAAAGTAAAAAAAACAAAAAAACTAAAAATAAAAGAAAGCTATGTGTGTGGTAATAAGTATAAATTATTTTATAAGAACAATATACAGTAATGCGTCAGTCATTTGGGGGTGAGTGGAGTAATTTTTCTTCTTTCATATTTTTTTTTACCATAAAATCAAGACTTTTATTCACAAGGAGGTGTTAAATTGATTAAACAGTGATAGTTAAAGAAAATTTATATGATTTAGAATATATAGTATTAGAATTTATTTGTTTTTTTTGAATAACTGCAGTCTTTTAAACTTTTATTCATCCAAATATATTAGACAGCAGAAACTGTTTCCAACACATAATAATATCAGAATATTAGAATGATTTCTAAATGTATCATGTTTAGACTGGATGTTACACGGGCCAATGACGGCCTGGAGTAATGATGCTGAAAATTCAGCTTGCATCACAGGAATCATTTTTTTTAAGTATCTTCAAATAGACAACTAGTATTTTCAAGTTGTAATAATAGTTCACAATAGTTACTGTTTTTTTCTGTATTTTGGATCAATAATAAAGCAGGCTTGAGGCGCAGAGAGAAATTCTTCCCAAAAACATTACGAATAGTAATGTTCCCAAAAACTTTTGGTCTGTACTGTATTTCTTCATGTATGAGAGACACCCCAATTTTCAGTTATTCATTATCAATGAACAAAAATCACGTAATCGACAGGGCACTCCCTGTATTGATTGCGTAATAATTGTCGCACCACACTACTTGAATAGGAATAATAATTCACGTTTTTACAAAGCACAATATTTTTTTTACATTGCAATTATCCAAAATAAAACCAAACACCGATGTGTAATGAAGATAAACTGATGTTAGACAAATAAGAATAAATGCTGCATGTGCACTCAGCATCATGAACCCTTTGAATTTGATGCGAGCGGCCTACTGGTAGCCAGTGTAACCTGATGAGGAGAGGAGTAACGTGAGCTTTTTTTGGATCATTGAAACACAACTCTCGCTGTGAATTTCTTGGATCAGATGCAGAGAAGCTTGATTTAGAAACATGCAGGAAGAGGACATAGCGAAGGGGACAGCATTACAATGGTCCAGTCTGGATGAGAACAAGAGCTTGGACAATGGACAATGTGTGGTTTGCTGTGAAGCAGACAAGGGTCTGATCGTTCACTAATTGTGTATATAAGGCCAATATGTCCAGGACACCAGGTTGTTGTAGCAATATGTATCTGTGAAGAGCTAACTAATTATCGATCACAACTGCTTAGGTTTCTGGCGGTCTGGCAGGAGTTATGGTAGAAGAACCCAAACTGTATAGAGTAGTTGTGATGAAAACGATTGGTTGGCTGGAACCACAAGCAGTTCTGTCATTCCCTAGTCCAGGTTGAGCTGATAGGGTTATGGTCATTCATCAAGCTAGCAATGTATCTCAGACAGGCCCTGGAGATGCAGCGAGCTAAGCTATACCGTGGCTTCATCTGGTGGGGACATGAGGACGTAGAGTTGAGTGTCCATCCAGAATAGCAGTGATTATGAAGGGACAGATCCTAATGACGATATGGAGATGGAGAAGAAAAGTGATCCAAGAACTGCGCTTGGCGGAACCCCCCCGTATAGCAAGACGTTGTCTGGATCGTAGAAACCTCACCCCTCCAAGACACTCTGAAGGATACCTACAATGAGAGGAAGTAGGACTTAAACCCCAAGAGTTTTTGGCCGGTTCCAGAGCATGCCATTCTTCTGAAGGGGTGGACAGGAGAATCATGGTGGTTTAACTGTTGTTAAAAGCAGCAGACAGATCCAAGAAAGTAAGTACATAGGATTTGGAAGTTGCTCTTGACAGTGGCAGGGCTTCAGTTAAATGAGAGCAGGGCAGTTCCAGTTTGAGTGGCTGCTTTTCTTTTGAAGCAAGATTGGTTTGCGGTCCAGGAGGTGGTTCGGTTAAAAATAACATTAGAGAGTTGGTGAAAACACAACTCGCTCAAGTGGTCATTGCAATGAATGGGAAGAAGAGGGATACTGGTCTGTAGTTTTTAAAACGTGCTGGATTAGAGATGGTTCTACTTAAGCAGTGGGCTTACCAGCGCCTCCTTAAATGCTGTGGGAAAATGTACCAGCGTGAATGAGCGAGGTTGTGATAATGTGATAAGTGAAGGTATTATGAATCTGGAAGAAGAAATGGGCACTGAAGGAGCGGTTGGTGGGGATAGGCTCAAGGTGGAACAAGTAGTAGTATGACGGAGAATAAGGATACGTTTGGAAACGTCCCCGTCTCTGCGAGTGGAAGTAGGAGAGAGGAGGAGAAAGGTTTTTGTGTGTATTGGTGTTTATAAAGGTATCATCAGTCTGCAGTAGTGTGAGAATTTGTTAATGATGGGTCCTTGGATTATTTGAGAAGGACAACTTGCAAAGTCACTCAGCTGTAAGCGTGAGATGAAGGAGGAGGGGGAGGCAGGACAAAGAAAGAGAAGAGAAAGTTTTGAAAAAGTGTGCGGAGAGTCAGAAACGGAGTCAGAACAGTTGTTAATTTTGTTGCTGTTAGTATGTGTTTTAAGCAGTGAAAGACATTTGCAGAGAGAGAGGAAGATGGATGCGTGATATTGTATATCAATCACTGAGGGTGAGGTTCGAGTTTCTTGATTTGTGCCATTCCTATTTCTGCTATGCAGCTCAGAGTTTTTATTGTCTGTTTATTGTTTTTGGCTGGGAACATCGGACAGCCAAGGGCAGCAGTTACTGGTGGTGGGCTTATGCTGATGTCTGGATGACAGTGGGCAAAAGTTGTCCAAGCAAGATGTTAGAGTGGATGAATAAGCATGAGTGTCAGTAGCACTGTTTCCGTGCAGGGTCCAGTCTGGCTGAAAATCTGGGAGAGTGAAGGATTAGTCTGAGGACGAAAACCATCAGAGGAATAGGTGAGTGGGAGAGTTTTTCTTTGAGAGAGTGAGCATAGGTTGCAGTCATGGTCTGAGGTGGTCATATGGATTAACTAAAGTGTTGTCGTGGAGCAACAAGAGTGTGTAGATGAGGTCTAGCTGCGTTCCGACTGATTTGTGCGTAGCTGTAGTAGATGCTTGCTTGAGATCGAATGAGGCGATCAGAGTGTTGAAGTTAGCACCCTGAGGTTTTTCTAGGTGGATGTTGAAGTCAACGAGCAGTACCAGAGGAGTAACATCCTCGGGAAAGTTTGATAGTAACACATCCAACTCCTCTAAGAAGTTCCCCAGTTGACCTGGGGGACGATAAACGACTACAAAGTGGATTTTAACAGGATGGGTAATAGTAATTGCATGTGATTCAAATGAACTGTTACCTATAAGAGATGGTTGAAGATCAAATTTCCATTCATTTGAGATAAGGAGACCAGTACCTCCACCCCTCCCAGTCGTGCGAGAGGTGGTGTGGGGAAAAAGTGAAATTAAAAGAAATTAGTGGAAGAGGGCTGCGGGAGTGGCAGTGTCTTCAGGGTTTGGATTTCCAAGTCTCAGTTAGAGCCATGAGGTTGAGACCGGAATGGTAGCAATAGAAGAAATAAAATCTGCTTTGTTAACAGCAGACTGGCAGTTCCAGAAACCAACTGGAGTAGAGAGTAAAGTTGTAGAGATCAGAGGGACAGAGGGACACTTGTCGGTCTTCACACGAGGAGGGTTCACACAAGGGCTGCCGCGACCGCGGTGAAACTAACCAATTTTATATTTTCCTGATTACTTGTTATTGAAGTCAGCTGACCACGCCTTACTATTTAGCAAACCGAAACTGGGGAGTCCTGTGATAGGCAAACACGAGATCAAACGTGACTTGAGCACATATTTACCATGGTAAAACACAGTAAGTGGAAAAAGTTTCCTAGCAATGAAACCACGCTGAAATCTAATGAGAAAAACAAGGCAAAACACTTACAAACTCTGCTGTCCTTTTCTGTTGCTTGACTACTTCTTCTAACAAGGACTTCCAAAACAGGTAAATAAGTACTTTCACTGGCTTTGGCTATGCCTTACTATTTAGCAAACGAAACTGGGGAGTCCAATCAGATGATCTGACGCTAGCTGCTCACATTGCAGCCTGTCTGAGAGACATTTCTAGCTGGATGAAGGACCATCACCTTCAACTCAACCTTACTAAGACAGAACTGCTTGTGTTTCCAGCAAACCCATAATTTCATCACAACTACTGGGTTTGTCAACCATAAGTCCTTCCAGGACAGCCTGAAACCTAGGAGTTGTGATCAGTTAAGCTTCACAGACCCTATTGCTACAATGGCTCCGTCCTGCAGATTTGCCTAATACAACATTAGAGCAAGCCTTCTTGTCCAAGCTCTTGTTCTCTCCAGACTGGACTATTGTAAACCAGAAAGAAATTCCGCAGCAGTGAGAGTGGTCTTCAATGAGCCCAAAATAGCTCACATTACTCCTCTCTTCATCATGTAACACTATCTACCAGTAGCCGCTTACATCAAATTCAAGGTACTGATGCTTGCCTACAAGACAACCACTGGCACTGCACCAATATACCTAAACTCACTAGTTCAAACTTTTGTGCCCTCCAGAAGCTTGCGTTCTGCAAGTGAACGGTGCCTTGTGGTGCCATTCCAAAGAGGCTCAAAATCACTCTCACAGACCTGGACTGTGCCCTGCTGGTGGAATGACCTCCTGATCTCAATTCGAACAGCTGAGTCTTAAGCCATTTTCAAAAAACGTCTAAAGACACATCTTTTTCGCCAGCACCTAACCAACTAATACTAGCACTTATCTATTCTAATCTGTTCTGTTCTATTCCAGTCGATTATTTAACCCTTGCCGTGCATTGTTCAAATTCACTACCCTTTCGTTATGTTCGGGATTATGAAAACATCCACTAAATTAAATGCTGCTGTAAAAATGTATCAGATAAAATCTTTTTTTCATTTTTTTTTTTTTTTTTGCATAAATCTATTAATCAACCTCAGTCCTTATCAAAACTACCAAATGTTTTAAAAAAGATCCAAGATTTTAACTCTTTAATTGCCAAGTTCATAAATGAAAATTGAAAAACAAACAAAATGACTTATTTTCAATATAAAATTAATTGTGGCTGGATATTTTTTTTTTACCTTTTATCACAGTCTTGGGCATGTCAAAGATTAGTAACAACATTGGCTTTGATGCATTTTTAGTTTTTGTGCAGCATTAGATTTCATTTTTTTCTCCCTCATTTATTGTTCGTGGCTGTTTTTTGCCCCATTGGACTTCCATTATAACAAAATTTTTTGATTGCAAAAGTCCATGCCACCATAAAATCATGCATTCGTGATGGTTGGTGGTTTTCCCTTTTGGGAAGAGGTAAAATTTGTTATTTTTTACAGTTGATCACTAGGTGGGACCATTAACCTTTAGATAGGGCAGCAGGGGCATAAGTACACTTAGTTTGTTTTGTTTACTCCATGTAGTTCTCAGAGCTGAGGTGCATATTTAGATTTTTTTTCAGATACATCAAGGTAAGTGCGCAAAAGGTCTCTCTTACACACACTCTCTCTCTCTCTCTCTCACACACACACACACAAACACTATAATTTGCTGTTATACTCCATATAACTCCATATACAAGCCAGAAACTAAGCTTTTTTTACACAAGCCTATCTAAAGGGTTAATGGTCCCACCTAGTGATCAACTGTAAAAAATAAAAAAAATTTACCTCTTCCCAACAGGGAAAACCACCACCAATTAAGAATGCATGATTATATGGTGTCATGGCTTTTGCAATCAAAAAATGTCGTTTTAATGGAAGTCAATGGGGCAAAAACCACCACAAACAATAAATGAGGGAGAAAAAATTACAATCTAATGCTGCACAAAAACTAACAATGCATCAAAGCCAGTGTTGTTACTAATCTTTGACATGCCTAAGACTGTGATAAAAGGTTAAAAAAAATCCAGTCCACAATCACGTTTTATATTGAAAATAAGTCATTTTGTGTGTTTTTTTCCCAAATCAGTGACATCATTTATGAACTTGGTAATTAAAGAGTTAAAAATCTTTAATTTTTTTTTCAAATATTTGGTAGTTTTGATCAGGACCTGAGGTTAATTATAGATTTATGCAAAACAAAAAAAAAAAATAGAAAAAAAATATTTATCTGATACATTTTTACAGCAGTTAAAATTTAGTGGATGTTTTCATCCACGAACCATAATGAAAGGGTAGTGAATTTGCCCACAGTGTATTTTTGAAAAGTTTTTGAAAATTTTCAAAGCATTTTCCGAAAATATGTGTAAAAATAAGATTTGTCCACCAAAAATCATTCCATTCTGCTGAAACACAACAGGGAAAGGTTGTGGCCAAAATAACACTCAACTTTACCCCCTAGTGGACGAAAACGTCCCCAACAAAAAAAATAAAAAAATTAAAAAAAAGCTAGCTACGTTTACTGTCCTAGTCTAACTGAGACTTGTCATGGCACTTGTAAACTGTTGTTGTTCTCTCGTTGGTCCGATTGCTTCTATTGTTGCTTTGGCTATAAAAGGTGTCTGCTAAATGAGTAAATGTAAATGTAATCTTTTGATTGACTGCATTGGTCCGTTGCCTCCCTCAAAGTCAGGGAGTCAATTTTTTTTGACAATCATGTGTCAGAATACCTGTCATCTCTTCCCAGCAACCCAGCCATTACCATCAAGGCTGTAGTTAAGGCTCTCGCTCGCAATGTATTGCCATTTTTGGTATCCCAAGAATTATTCAAAGTGACCAGGGAACTAATTTTACCTCCAAAAAAATGTTTGCCGAGATACTGAAGCAGTTGTGAGTGCAGCACCTACAGTCAAGCGCTTATCATCCACAAAGTCAGGGGGCACGCTAGAGCGTTTTCATCAGACGCTGAAAGCTCTGTTGCACGTTTATTGTACTGAATCTGAGTCGTAATTGGGAGAAGGGACTGCCTTGGCTTCTCTTGGTGGCAAGAGAGGTAACACAATCTAGTTAAGCCCTAATGAGCTAGTTTTTGGGCATAATGTCCAGGGTCCTTTAGCCATTCTAGAAGGCAGTCTGAAGGGGAAAGAACCTCCGACAAGCCTGATGGATTACGTGAATGGATTTAGTTAGGAGATAGTTTTTTGGCAGGTCAAGCTGCACGAGAGAATTTGGAGGAAAAAAAAAAACAGGAAAAAAAATGAAAATGATTTAATCATAACTCTGAGATTTCAAGAATTTTCCATCCGGGCAATCAGGTTCTGGTATTATTGCCTTTGCCTGCATCCCCCTTTCGAGCAAAATTCTCGGGAACATATACTGTCACTCGGTTTGAATTATCTTATGTAGCATGTGGACCAATACAGACTATTATGTCCGTATTGTTTTGGGAGGGGTGTGTTTTTCTCCTTTTTCTCTCTCTCAGGACCTTTGATTGGACCATGCTTCTGTCAGTCATCAATTCTATGCGATTCTTTGAGGACCAATCAGACGTTAGTAAGTGCGTTTAAAGACCCGGATGGTGATGCGAGTTTGAGAGGAGCATTTGCTTTTCATTTGTTTGTTCTCCCACGTTTAATTTGGTGTTTGCTCCTGTTTTTAGTGTTTCTGAATTTGAGTTATTGTGTGATTGAGCTTTCTCTTGTGAAGCTTTACTTGTCAATAGCGGTTTTAAATACGCTCATGATGGACTCAAACTCTCGGTTTACCTTTTTATATAATTTGTAAATAGATATTTGTTGGGGTTTTTTTTAAGGTATTTTGGGTTTGTTTAAATTATTATTGGGAGCTTTGTAATATTGTATAATTTTCTACTTAACACAAAATTCATACTCCGTTTGGTCTCTGCTTGCTTCCTAATTGCACACACCACAGCTTCCATAGCAGAGAAAAAGCTTTAAATATCCTTTTATTTATTAAACGTTTTATTACCTCCCAAAAGAACTAGATGCCAAATAATTAGGGAGACGTAACAGATGTAACCCCCAGTATTCCCCTTTGATATGAAAAAGGGAGTGGTTAAAAACCACTTGTTTTAAAAGTTTGGGTACTGATTTCATTTTCTTTAGTATAAAAATTATAGGGTTATCTGTTCCATTAAGAACGTTGGTTTGTACTAATGTTCGGTTGTAATTTACATGTTAAAAAAATGGCTTTTACCAATCAAGTTTGAGTTTACCTTGTATTCATTGGACTATAACTCTATAAACCCACCTAATACAGGGTGGAGGTTGTGTATTAATGGTTCTTGTAAAGTTGAGGGGGAGGGGCAAAGAAAAGATCGGGAGAGTGCAGAAAGAAGAAGAGGGGGCGTGTGCAAGGCATCGCGTGTTGTAGTGACAAAAATCAAGATTAATCAGAACAGGATTGATTTATATGATTTTTTGCCTTTAAGAGGAAAAACAGTGACTACTTCATCCAGCCGATCGCTGGTTAATGTTATTTGTTTTCACAATAGTCTGCGATGGTCGGGGAAGTGATGCATCATCAGTCAGTTTTCATCTACATTCAAGCGAGTTATTTGAAACTACAAAACCAACCTTGTGACTGTCAATTAGTAGTGAGGTTGCAAACTGTGAGTGCTGTTGTCTTAGTTTATCAATGTGAATAATGGTGATTCAGAGGAGCTGCAGGACTCGATGCCCAAGTAGCGCTCTGAGCCACTGAGGGGTTCAGGGTACCCCTGGCAAATGAGGATCCACTGGGGAGGTCCAGACAGGCGTGTCAGGGACTATCTACACCCGTGATTCGAGTATCCTAAATCGGGGAGAATTCATTGGATTAAAGGTACCTCAGTTCACATTTTGTTTGTCTCTTTGGAGTAAAGGGGCCAATTATCTGTTTATTTCTGTGGCCCACAACGATCACCTGCAACAGTACAGGCCTGCAATGGGGTGAGAGAGTGGTGTATGTATGTGAGTGAGTGGGCCCACGCAAGGCAAGGTAGTTATCTGCTGCACTGCAATTGCAGTATCTAAGGAACAGTTGTTATTGTATTTCCATTGAAATTGTGATCACGTTTAAATTGCTATTAAGCATGCATTTTCCATCTCTTTAACCCTCTGGGGCCGAGGGTGTTTTGGGGGCCTAGAGAAGTTTTGACATGCCCTGATATTTGTGTTTTTTTCAGTTGCTTATAAAAATATAAATGGCTAAAGTCTAGTAACACTGTAATCAGCACAAACTGGGCTACAATAATATGTGAGCAGCATGTATGTACACGATTGTGTGTTTTTAGAAAGCGACGTTTATGGCGTAGTTAGTGAAAACCTCAAATTTTGAAGTCACTGAAATAAGCCCATAAAACACCTAGAGAACATTTATCCACAAGACTTTTGAGAACAGATTTTGAAGACTAATAATTTTTGCTTCAAAATGATGTGAAAATCATCTTGATTACTCGCTCACAGAAAACAATACAGGTCCTTCTCAAAAAATTAGAATATTGTGATAAAAGTTCATATTTTTCATAATGTAATGATAAAATTAAACTTTCATATATTTTAGATTCATTGCACACCAACTGAAATATTTCAGGTCTTTTATTGTTTTAATACTGATAATTTTGGCCTACAGCTCATGAAAACCCAAAAAATTAGCATATCATGAAAAGGTTCTCTAAACTAGCTATTAACCTAATCATCTGAATCAACTAATAAACTCTAAACACCTGCAAAAGATTCCTGAGGCTTTTAAAAACTCCCAGCCTGGTTCATTACTCAAAACCGCAATCAGGGGTAAGACTGCCGACCTGATGCTGTCCAGAAGGCCATCATTGACACCCTCAAGCTGTGAGGGTAAGACACAGAAAGAAATTTCTGAACCAAAGTTTAATTTGATCATAACATTATGAAAAATAATGAACTTTTTCTAACAATATGCTAAGTTTTTGAGAGAGGACCTGTATATTGATTTACATTTTTTAAGACACATTTTGTGTAGGAAAGGTATATGCGAGCAAGGGGTCAACTATAATGCATAATGCTGTGATTCACACCTTGAGGAAAACAAAGGCCTGCATATGCATCTGCATAATGAGCATTCAGCCAGGTGTGCCATGGGGACAGGTGGACTGTGAGAAGAGTTACAAGAAAGACTCTGAGGACAAATTTTTTAAAGTACATTATTAACATTATTGTGATGGTCACTGATACTAGTAATAATTTATAGAAAAAAGAACACAATTACCACATAGCACACATATTATCAGTTATATTTACAAGCTTACTTGATACATTTACACCTTGGAGGATCCCTGGTATAACACATTCAAAATACTTACCACCAGAGTAGATATTTATGAACAGAAGCTTAGTACATTCAATAAACACAAGCATGCTTTGTATGTAGGCCTATACAATATATATAGTTATAAACATATTTGGCTATATTCGTGAACAGAGAATAGCCTATCTCAGTAAAGTTTTGTCTAACCATTCTTACTGATATTAGTCTAACAACAATATATATATATTTTTTATATCGTATTGCTGTTTATGTTATATAACATTAAAAAAAAAAAAAAAAAAAATCCTGACAGGGCGAGACATTTAGATGCTATGAATGAAACTTTATAATGTTTCACTTGATTATACATTTAGTCAGGAATCATAGTTTGAAAAAAAGTCTAACTAGTAAAATGTGTACAGGTCATGTGAAAACTAATACAAGTAGGATAATAATAAAAAAAAAAACTTATGTTTAGGATCTCTGCATGATCAAGCCGCTGCATCAATAATCCACAAGGTTCTTGAGGTGAATTCTTTCTTATTTGTCACAGCAAGTCTTTTCTGCTGTGAATTCAGTCTCATTCCTCTCAGCGCAAAGTAAAATGTAAAAAAAACTCGCTGCTTTGTTTGTTGTTATGCGGCGTTTACATTTACATTGTCGCATTAGATAATGGTCCGTGGATGATGCAGTAAACATTGGACTGCATTATGTTCTGCAACACCTAGACAGACCGGGGACTTATGTGAGGATCCTGTTTGTGGACTTCAGCTGGGCCTTTAACACGATCATCCCAAACCTCCTCCTGCCCAAACTAACTCAGGTCTCCGTGCCCACCTCCGTCTGTCAGTGGATCAACAGCTTCCTGACAGACAGGCAGCAGCTAGTGAAGCTGGGGAAAAAATACACATCCAGCACCCGTACAATCAGCACCGGAGCTCCCCAGGGGCTGCGTTCTCTCCCCACTGCTCTTCTCCCTGTACACTAATGATTGCACATCTAAGGACCCCTCGTGTCAAGCTCCTGAAGTTTGCAGACGACACCACACTTATCGGCCTCATTCAGGATGGTGACAAGTCTGCTTACAGACAGGAGGTTAAAAAGAGGCTGGCTGTATGGGTGCACTCTCAACAAACTGGAGCTTAAACACACTCAAAACAGTGGAGATGATCGTGGGATTCAGGAGAAACCCCCCTGCTCTCCCCCCACTCACCATCATGAACAGCACTGTGACTGCAGTGGAGTCATTCAGGTTCCTGGGAACCACCATCTCTCAGGGACCTGAAGTGGGACATTCACATTGACTCCATTGTGAAAAAGGCCCAGCAGACAGAGTTTGTACTTCCTTCGCCAGCTGAGGAAATTCAACCTACCACAAGAACTGCTGAAACACAGTTCTACTCCACCATTATTGAATCCATCCTCTGCACTTCAGTAACTGTCCGGTTCAGCTCAGCTTCTAAATCTGACCTCAGAAGGCACTACAGAGGGTCGTCCGGACTGCTGAGAGAATCATCGGTACAATCCTCCCTTCTATTCAAGAACTGTACTTATCCAGAATAAGCAAAAAAGGCTGGCAAAATCACTCTGGACCCCTCACATCCAGCACACTCCCCCTTTGGAACTGTTGTCATCTGGTCGACGCTACAGAGCACTGAGCACCAGAACCACCAGGACACAAGGAACCAGTTTCTTGCCTCAGGCAATCCATCTAATGAACACTTGATAATAACTGTGGAACGCACACTACACTAATTATATTTACATACGCATACACGCTCTATCTAACACACATACTTAGTGTACCTTAAATTTTTTTTGCACATAATATACCTGTACATACACAACTGCTCATTGTAATATACCTCATTACAATTGTCAATTTGTATATTGTCATTTCTTACCTACTCTGTATTTTTTTTTTTTTGTATTTTTTGTATTTTTTATTCTTGAGACTTATTAGGAGTTTGTTTTGTTCTGTCGCTGTACATTCTGTTGCACTGCGGAGCTTCTGTCAAGCGAAAACAAATTCCGTCCTGTATGTGTGAACATACCTGGCAATAAAGCTCATTCCTCTATTAGCTGACTTCTGATATAATGAAGGGAGATGTGAAAGACGACAACGCGTTGGTTTCATATAGATGATAGATATAGATTTTTGGTGGTAGCACTTGCTTAGTTTAAAATCGCATGTCAAGCTTTCTATAGATATCTGTGTCATGTCTCTTCGTTGAGTATTTACTGAGTCAGGACAGTTCATTGTATCCGATGAACTGTAACGAAATTAAGATCACCGCAGACCGTGAGGCTGCAGACAGCGACTCCCTGTTTGTTTTCATTGTTTATAAATGCACAAAGTTTTCTTGTTATTATGTGTTTGATACAAATAAAACTAGACCCTTTACAAATCGTCGATGCTGATGTCTTGCTCTTATTTGTACGATCAAAATACTGAAAGTGTAAATTTAAGTTTTTTTTGGTGTTATCAGGAGAAAATCCCCCTCAAAATGCATATTTGCGTTAGTCGGCCACATAGGGTTAATTTTATTTGTTAAATAAATACTGTCATAATGTTACTTCAAGTGATTTCAGTCGTCATTACAGGTTAAGGGAAAATATCTATATAAACCTGAGTAAAGTGTTTTCAACGGAACCACCCTATTATGTTGATTCAATTTGACATAACGGGCATTTTTATAGTAACCTTGTTTCTTTCGAATACAGTGGTTTAGGAGAGGGTTCCTAAGTTTCATTTAGTCGGAGAGACTATCCCATTCGAAACCCAAGTGTCCATTCTACGTGCTCAGGTAAGCCACCCTGAGAGGGAATCGAGGGTGCTAAGAGACAACAACAATTTATTTGGCATATAACAACTCAGACACACAATAAAAAATGTAAAACAAAAAAAAAAAAAAAAAAAAATATAAAAAAAATCAACAAAATAATTCCTAACAACCTCACCCCCAACCAACAAGCCAAAAAAAAAAAAAAAAAAAAAAAAAATAATAAAAAAAAAAAATAACCAGTGAATATAATATAAAAAAAAAAAAAAAAAAAAAAAAAAAAAAAAATAACAAACTAAAAAAACAGAAAAAAAAAAAAAAAATAAGGAAAATAAAAAAAAAAAAAAAAAAAAAAGCTAATGGAAAAAAAATCTTAAAAAAAAAAAATCAAAAAAAAATAAAAAGTTATAGCACACAAATTCCTACAACACTTTCAAAAAGCTATGAGAATGGACAGGCCAAACCTCAAAAAAGGTTACCATGGTAACCATGGTACCAAAGACACCTCGCCAGACCAGATATAAAATTTACAACTTTAACGTATGTTAATCACGTTATATTTAAAAAGAACTCATTGGGAAATTGTGGCCTAGTTGTTAGAGAGTTTGACTCCTAAGGCCCAGGTGACACACCTGGATTGCGTGGCGTAAGTGTCTCAGCTGCGTGGCGTGTCCGTTTTTTAATTTGGTCTCCCATGTTAAACAGGTTAGAGCTTGCAGACTGCCTGCATGAAGACGTGCGGCTCAGGAAAACGCGTGCGCTGCTAGAAATAGAACTATTTTTCCCGCGACAAGCAAGCGTGTTGGACGATGCTTTTCAGCGTTTTTCCAGGCAAAATAGAATAGGAAAATATGTTTATTATGTCATTTTGTACACAAATACATAATTAATTAATTACAGTTTGATGTTTGAAAAGTCTAGCAGGTTGACATCAAGTTATAGCATATAAATGTAATTTAACAACTAAATAAGTACTTATCGGGGATTTTTCAAATATTTGCACCTGTCAAACCTAGTCTATTCTGCCATCAATAATGTGGACGGTGTCCTTTATCAGTAGGCTTTATATTTATGCTTAACATTAAGTATAGCCTTCCACAACTCTCTCCCCATCTTTGTGAACAAGGGTGATCCAAATCACGTGACTTGACATTTTCAAGCAGGCTACACTTTGACAGTTTGCAACGATGGATGATCGGCAGGTTAATTGAAGAGGTCAGAGAAAAGAAACACCGACAACGTGCACGATCCCAAAGGATCCTGTACGCTATAAAGGATCCCCGGAAAAAGAGAAGGCATGGGATCAGTTGCTACACCTATTGGTTATAATGGTAGGTTTACTATACATTGCCTACAATGGGCAACTTACGATAACCTACATGTGGTACAATCGAATAGTTTGAGGGTGCAGGGTTGTATAAAAATATGTCTATAAACCTATTAATAGTTTAAGGTCGGTTATCATCCCTCCTCCATTATTATTTGTCAACCAGCACACACTTTACTGCTGTATCCTGCTTGCACTTGCCTTTTTATAAATTTATAAATCCCGTCAATACATAATTAAATACCTAATTGACCTACAAATCTTTTTAATATATATTTTAATGTCAGTTGTTAATTCTGTGTTATTTTTTGTCACTATTACATTGTCCCTAACAATATAATTAGCATTTCATGTTCATCTGCCACATACCACAGGAAAAAAAGTCACCAAACAGCCTACCAAACACGAGTTTTTTTTTTTTTTAATGTGGGCCTCTTGACTGTGATTAAGATAAATTAAATAAGTAATTTTTTGCAGAGATTCAACAATGTCAGTCAGGCCTTTATTGGGGATAAGTATTATAATTATGAACCATAACAAAGGATATTAGTTGAAGGATATTTGGCATTAATCGAGGTGCCATGCATGCAGAACATTTTTAATTACAAACAAACATGCAAAAACTATATACAGGAATTAGAAAAATAACGTTGTTAATTATTTTAACATGAAATGAAAGTTTGTGAGTGTGATCACATGCATCCGTTCCAGAGAACTGACGAAAGGAAAGCGCGGTATTTCTCACGCATCTCCATAGGCATCCTTGCTGTCCCTGTTCCCTCCCACTGTTTCCTTATAATAGGCAACCATGTCTCCTGTATGTTCTGCCTCATCCTGCCATCTCCGGTTTTGTCGCTGGGTTGGTGAGAGAAAGTTGTGCAGGATGCACAAAGCCATAACGACAGTGTCCACAAAGTGTGGGGCCATCTGCAGCCTTGAAAGCAGCACTCTCCATAACGCACACACAACAACGAAGGCACACTCAACAACCATTCTGGCTGAAGACACCTTGGGAGACGATGACCCGGGAAAAGCCTCATGAGGTAGGTTTTCACGGAAATGCCGCATCTCCAACAATGACATATGGCATGGGACCATGCACACCTGAATATGGTAAAGTGCTGTCTTCAGGGACAGTCATGTTTGGCCTCCATGCCCCTGCCAAGCCGCAAAGAGCCGTTACCGCCTCCTGTCACTGGCCCGGCTAAAGTCTCCCACCTGGGATTCTAGGGGACCTGAAGTCTGGCCATACAACAAAGTGCCAGAAGAACAATGAAGAATGTCTCTTATAATTGAAAAACAGACTTCCAAAATTGGGAGGTGCTTTGATGGTGATGTGCTTCCCATCTATTGCACCCAAGCAGCTTGGAAAATTCCACTTGTCCCAAAATTTAGCAATGGCTCCAGGCTTTCCATTGGGTCCTCAGTTGGTTTGGAGGAATGTGTATTGACATCATCCTCTTTTTCAATGGCACTGCACGTCATGTGCACAGATGAGCACACAGTACATTGCCCCCCAAACGGTTATTGAATAGCCCAGGGCAAGCAAATCGTTCTCCTGCTGGCAAGATATCACTGTGTCAGATATTGACCATTGTCATTATTAGCAAATCCAACATCACAGAGTGTAACACCCC